>NC_142930.1:78821913-78824413 GCF_046866305.1 Octopus bimaculoides | reverse complement strand
GAGTTTCTACAGCTAGATGCCCTTCCTAACGCCAACCACTCAGAGAGTGTAGTGGGTGCTTTTACGTGCCATCGGCACAAAGGCCAGTCAGGCGGTACTGGCAATGGCCACGTTCAAAATGGTACATTTTATGTGCCACCCACACAAGAGCCAGTCCAGGGGCACTGGCAACGATCTCGCTCGAAAGTCCTTACACATGCCGCGGGCACAAGTGTAAGAAAGGCGACGCTGGGCACAGGTGCCATCACGATTTCGATTTCCTTGCCCCAATATGTCTTCGCAAGCTGAGTTTCACGTCCAATGAAGGAGACGACGTTGGCATGGGTGCCAGTCGTCGAATATAACTCGATTTCGATTTCACTTGCCTCAACAGGTCTTCACAAGTGGAGTTTAGTGTCCAATGAAGGAAGGTATGCATAAGTGGACTGGCCGAGGCCTTGGATTTAGGTCTCACTTGGCTTGCTGGGTCTTCTCACGCACAGCATATTTCCAAAGGTCTCGGTCAGAAGTCATCGCCTTGGTGAGGCCCAATGTTCGAAGGTCGCGCCTCAGCACCTCATCCCAGGTCTTCCTGGGCCTACCTCTTCCATAGATTCCCTCAACTGCTAAGGTGTGGCACTTTTTCACACAGCTATCCTCATCCATTCTCGCTACATTGCCATACCAGCGCAATCGTCTTTCTTGCACACCACAACTGATGCTTCGTAAGTTCAACTTTTCTCTCAAGGTACTGATACTCTGTCTAGTATGCACACTGACATTACACATCCATCGGAGCATACTGGCTTCATTCCTTGCGAGCCTACGCATGTCCTCAGCAGTCACAGCCCATGTTTCACTGCCATGAAGCATGGCTGTTCGTACACATGCGTCATACAATCTGCCTTTTACTCTGAGAGAGAGACTCTTTGTCGCCAGCAGAGGTAAGAGCTCTCTGAACTTTGCCCAGGCTATTCTTATTCTAGTAGCTACGCTTTCAGCGCACCCACCCCCACTACTAATTTGGTCACCAAGATAGCGGAAGCTATCAACCACTTCTAGTTTTTCTCCCTGGAATGTGGCAGACGTTGTTTTCTGCACATTCACAGTGTTTATAGCTCCTGAACATCTGCTACAAACGAAAACTAACTTCCTAGTTAACCTTCCTTTGATATTGCTGCACCTCTTATGTGTCCATAGCTTGCACTGGGTGCATCTTATAGAGTTACTACCCATGCCTTTTCTACAGATCTAGCAGGCCCATCTACCCAAAGGGGTTTGTGTTTTGTCTGCCTTCCTACTTATTAGGACTTTGGTTTTAGCTAGGTTGACTCTAAGGCTCTTCGATTCTAGTCCTTGCTTCCACACCTGAAACTTCTCCTCTAGTTCTGATAGTGACTCAGCAATTAGTGCAAGGTCATCAGCATAGAGGAGCTCCCAGGGGAATCCTGTCTTGAATTCCTCTGTTATAGCCTGGAGGACTATGATAAATAGGAGGGGGCTGAGGACAGAACATTGGTGGACCCCTACCTCCACCCGGAATTCTTCACTGTACTCATTGCCAACACTCACCTTACTGACAGCGTCTCTGTACATGGCTCGCACAGCTCTCACTAACCATTCTTCTATCCCTAGTTTCCTCATTGACCACCAGATGAGAGATCGGGGGACACTGTCAAAGGCTTTCTCCATGTCAACGAAAGTCAGGTACAGAGGTTTATCCTTGGCTAGGTATTTCTCCTGAAGCTGTCTTACCAGAAATATAGCATCAGTGGTGCTTTTCCCAGGCACGAACCCAAACTGCATCTCATCTAAACTACTCGCTCCCTAAGTAGTTGAGCTATGACCATCTCCGTGACTTTCATTACCTGATCTAAAAGCTTGATACCTCTGTAATTATTTGTATCTAAAGCGTCACCTTTACCTTTGTAGCAGTTGACTATGGTGCTGCTACACCAGTCATTGGGTATGACTCATTCGTGTATCACCTGGTTAACAATACGGGTGACTAGGCTATAGTCGACACTGCCAGATATTTTGAGCATCTCTGCAGTGATTCCTGATGGGCCGGGTGCCTTCTGTCTTCATACTCTTAATTGCTTTATCTACCACGGTACCGTCAAATCGGATAGCTGGTCCCTCAGTTGGGTCGACATTCGGCAGACTCTCTTTCTCCCATTCATTCTCTTCATTGATCAATCTTTCGTAGTGGCGTCTCCAAACCACTTTCTTTGCAGCCGCTTTTAGTGCAAGTGTACCATCATCCATGCGAACACATTTCTCTCCCACGACATCACGATTCTCTCACACACTGTCTTGCAACACGAAATACCTCGAGTCTTTGGTTCTCACAGCGTTGAACATTGGCAAACTTTTTCCTATCTGCTTCCCCTCTGGCTAAATAAACCTGTCGCCTAGCTTCCCTTCTGGCCGTCTGATACAGTTCCCTGCTACCACCATTTTTCCAGTCTTTCCAAGCCTGTTTCTTTTTTCTAATAGCCCTGTCAACATTGTTCCACCA
>NC_142930.1:78811913-78814413 GCF_046866305.1 Octopus bimaculoides | reverse complement strand
ATTTTATTGAAAAGTTTTTTCAGATTCCTACGTTTTAGATGTCGGAGATTACAAATATGCAAAAATAAATTATGCTCAAGGTGGCTCTGTCATTCACCCATGCCATCTTTGCTACATTCACCCATCTTTTGTTGAAACATTCGCTAAGCAAAACTTCCCTCTCTACTCTCACCTTCCTTTTCAAGTGACACTTGAAGAAGTTGATGAGAAATTGACCAGAGAGGAAAGTGTTTGTCTCTAGTCCTTTCAGATGTGTCCACCAGACACATTCTTTCGCCATAGCCACAAGTACAATGAAAATGGCTCTTCCTTCTCGTTTGAAGGAAGGCGTGACAATATTGACGATAGACTCAGCTGATAAACCGACTTGTCCCACACACGACAGCAGTCGTTCGACATAAGCCTACAAGTCAGAAATGGTTGGACACTGCATAAGTGCATGCAGAACGGTTTTGTCGCTCTGATCACATCTCTAGCAGGTCAGCCTGGTGTCTCTCGAGCCGTGCCTGTAGAGTTTATCCCGAACAGGTAGCGCTTCTCGATAGCATTGTCAAGCCAGGGATCTCTGGAAGTTAACCATAGGCCCTAGCTCGAAAGTCGTCTTGAACAAATGGGTCAGGTATTCCTCATTGATGCCCAGGTTCGCCCCAAGATCTTCGTCATACCTCCCCTCCGCTAATCCCCTATAGAATGCTTCGGTTGGGACGGCATAGTTGCTCAAGAGCAACGCGACATTCGTGGTGCCCTTCACCCTTCCTCGGCATCTTCTTGATCCCCGACTGCAGCTCAGTCATGGAGACGAGCTGCAGGAAAGCACGCTGCACAAACGGCAACCACACCTGTCCACCATCGTCTATGTAGAGCTGGAGATGTCAGTCTCAGTGCATGTCTGCACATCATCAACCATGGCATATCCAGCCCTCCTTTTAGCAGGTGTTGGCAGCAAACGGGTCGCCTGACCATCGGAATGCTTCCTTTCCACAAGAGGATGTGTTCCTGTTTGGTGATGGTAGAGTCAGGACAAGGCACGACGGTCAGGCTGCAAGACCACTAAATTTTCTCAGTTGATTTTTGCTCCCATCACCGCTTCGTAGTCTTTCAGTGTCTTGCCGACCAGCTCGATGTGCTTGTGGCTGGACACTATGACGGTGATGTTGTCCGCGTATGCTTGTTCCACACCTCAGCAACGCCAGCTTCCACAGCAGTGGCTCGAGAGTCAATATGTACAGAAGCGATGAGAGGGACATCCCTGACGGACCGAACGTGCAAAGTTGAAAGGTTCTGATAGAAGCCCATTCACGCGAATTACCGAACAGATGCCTTTGTACAAAGCAGACATCCAGCTGCGGAAGACAGGACCGAAACTGGCTGCTATGAGGACAACCTCCAAGTATCGATGGTCTACCCTATCGAAAGCTTTGGATTGATCCAGATTGATCAGGGCCCCACCCATACCAGGTTCCTTAACTACCCTGTCTATGATGTAGCACATCAGATGGAGGTGGTCATGGAAGCTCCGGCACGGCGCATGTTTGTGCCTTGTCGACCAGTTTCTAAATGAAAAACGCCAACCTCTTGGCTAAAACCTTGGCCAAAATTTTCAAATCTGCATTGAGCAGAGTGATGGGCCTAAACTTATCTATTACGTGCCCCTTGTTGGGATCTTTCTTCACCATGCTCTTGTTTTGCTGCCAAGATGTCTCCAAACAAGTCTGGCATACAACTGTAAAGCTCGTAGGGCAGACCATCCAAACCCAGCAATTTGTCCCTTGAGCATCCAGCCATCACGTCCTGCACTTCCGCCACCGTGATGGCACCTTCGTAACACTCTGCCTCTCTTGCCGAGAGTCGTGGAAGGCTGTGCAGGTAGGCACTGAAGCCCACCCTGCGTTCTTGCTTGCCACTCGTCCCAAACAGTCAGGCAAAATGCTGCTGAAGTCTCAAGCATTTTGCTGGGCTCAAGCAATTTGTACCCCTGTTCATCAGAGACCGAATGGTGGCTTTGTTGCTCTGTTGCGCCTCTACCACCCAGGCCCCTTGCACAGCTCCAACACCTTCATTCCTTAGAACATACATCCTAGCCCTTACAACACACCCTTCATGTTTGGCATTGAAGTGTTGGTCAAGGGCCAACCTCGCCGCCAAAACGACGGATGCAATGCCACTTCTGATCGCCTCTTCTAGCTTCTTAACTAGGTCATCCTCTACTCTGTTTCTATCGCTAGTGCTTTGCTATACCTAATCGCTTCTGCTTTTATTGCTCTCTTGAGGGCAAACCACCATTTGTTGTTGATGATGGCTCCTGTCAAAGCCCTCTTTACTAGCATGCTAATTCGGTCTCTGAAAACCTGTCTTGACGAGAAAGATGCATTCAGTTTCCAGTAACCAGAGCCCTGCCTATGTACCTTGTCTAAGTCTAGCTTACATATCACAAGTTTGTGATCCATGTAGTTGACTATGTGGAATTGTGGACATCCTAAATTATCCCTATCTACTGTCC
>NC_142930.1:78804556-78811413 GCF_046866305.1 Octopus bimaculoides | reverse complement strand
GGTAAAAGCACCACTGATGCCATATTTCTAGTAAGACAGCTGCAGGAGAAATACCTAGCCAAAGATAAACCTCTGTACCTAGCTTTCGTTGACATGGAGAAAGCTTTTGACAGGGTCCCCCAATCCCTTATCTGATGGTCAATGAGGAAACTTGGGATAGAAGAATGGTTAGTGAGAGCTGTGCGAGCCATGTACAGAGATGCTGTCAGTAAGGTGAGGGTTGGAAATGAGTACAGTAATGAATTCTGGGTAGAGGTAGGGGTCCACCATCGTTCTGTCCTCAGCCCCCTCCTATTTATCATAGTCCTCCAGGCGATCACAGAGGAATTCAAGACAGGATGCCCCTGGGAGTTCCTCTATGCTGATGACCTTGCACTAATTGCTGAGTCACTATCAGAACTAGAGAAGTTTCAGGTGTGGAAGCAAGGACTAAAATCGAAGGGCCTTAGAGTCAACCTAGCTAAAACCAAAATCCTAATAAGTAGGAAGGCAGATAAAACACAAACCCCTTCAGGTAGATGGCTCTGCTCAGTATGTAGAAAAGGAGTAGGTAATAACTCTATAAGATGTACCTAGTGCAAGCTATGGACACATAAGAAGTGCAGCAATATCAAAGGCAGGTTAACTAGGAAGTTAGTTTTTGTATGTGGCAGATGTTCAGGTGCAATAAACACTGTAAACAAACAGGAAACAACTTCTGTCACATTCCAGGGAGAAAAACTAGAAGTAGTTGACAGCTTCCACTATCTGGGCGACCAAGTTAGTAGTGGGGGTGGGTGCGCTGAAAGTGTAGCTGCTAGAATAAGAATAGCCTGGGCAAAGTTCAGGGAGCTCTTACCTCTGCTGGCGACAAAGGGACTCTCACTCAGAGTAAAAGGCAAACTGTATGACGCATGTGTACGAACAGCCATGCTTCATGGCAGTGAAACATGGGCTGTGACTGCTGAGGACATGCGTAAGCTCGCAAGGAATGAAGCCAGTATGCTCTGCTGGATGTGTAATGTCAGTGTGCATACTCGACAGAGTGTAAGTATCTTGAGAGAAAAGCTGAACATAAGAAGCATCAGTTGTGGTGTGCAAGAGAGGCGATTGCGCTGGTATGGACATGTGGTGAGAATGGACGAGGATAGCTGTGTGAAAAAGTGCCACACCCTAACAGTTGAGGGAACCCGTGGAAGAGGTAGGCCCAGGAAGACCTGGGCTGAGGTGGTGAGGCAAGACCTTCGTACATTGGGCCTCACCGAGGCGATGACTTCTGACCGAGACCTTTGGAAATGTGCTGTGCGTGAGAAGACCCGGCAAGCCAAGTGAGACCTAAATGCAAGGCCTCTGCCAGAGGTGTAGCCAGCCCACTCATATGTACCTTTCCTACATTGGACACTAAATTCCGCTTGGGAAGACTTGTTGAGGCAAGTGAAATCGAACTAAATTCGACGACTGGCACCCGTGCCAACGTCATCTCCTTCATTGCCTTTCTGGCACTTGTGCCCGTGACATGTGTAAGGATTTTCGAGCGAGATCGTTGCCAGTGCCCCTGGACTGGCTCTTGTGCGGGTGGCACATAAAATACACTATTTTGAGCGTGGCCGTTGCCAGTACCGCCTGACTTGCCTTCGTGCGGGTGACACGTAAAAGCATCCACTACACTCTCTGAGTGGTTGGCATTAGGAAGGGCATCCAGCTGTAGAAACTCTGCCAAATCAGATTGGAGGCTGGTGTTGCCATCCGGTTTCACCAGTCCTCAGTCAAATCATCCAACCCATATATATATATATATATATATATATATTCATATATATCTATATATATATATACATATATATATATATATATATATATATATATATATATATATATATATATATATATATATATATATATATATATATATATATATATATATATATATATATATATGTATATATATTCATATATATATATATACACACACACACACACATATATATATACATATATATATATATATATATATATATATATATATACACCCTGAGGGTGTGCGAGGTATGGGCCCGTGAGACCCTGGTGCATGGAACAGCAGCGTCATGTACCTGAAAAGAAGGCTCGCATTTTGCAGAATTCATAAACAAGCAGTAGCCTTCATTTCAACCTGCATCTACTACACTATCATATTTTGTACTATATGATCACTACCTTACATAGGAGGAGATAAACCTTAAGTAGGGGTAGCGTGAAGCCTTTAGAAGTGTTCAGAGGAGACAGCCAGGAATTTCTGGTACTGGTGGAGAGGATAGGAACTTCCGGTACTGGTGGAGAGGATAGGAACTTCTGGTACTGGTGAAGAGGATAGGAATTTTTGGTACTGGTGGAGAGGATAGGAACTTCCGGTACTGGTGGAGAGGATAGGAACTTCCGGTACTGGTGGAGGGGGTGGGAGGGTGACTGCACCACTGGCATAGTCTGCAAAGGTATTAAGGTCGAGTGGGAGAAGCGGGGTGCATGCACTAGTTTATAGTCCTGGCAAAGCAAGAGGTAATCGAAAGAGGGAGAAGGAAAGAGAGAGTGAAATCAAGAGAGACAGAGAGTGTTAGGGTTAGTGACCAGAACACGAGGGAGAGAGAGAGAGAGATTCTTTTGGGATATCTGTCGCCTAGTTTAAAGAGACAGTAAATATTGAATAATAGTAATATAGAATTGAAAAATAAGAGTTTTCAGTCAGCTAATCTTTGACAGAATTATAGAGATAAGTGATTGTGTGATAAAAATTAAAATTGAATAACTGAATGAATTTGACGACATCGTAATGAAATAGACAGAATAGTGAAAGCACTAAGTAAGGTGTTGTGAATCAGTGCATAAATAGAAAGGTATGAGCGAAGTTGGGAAGCCAGAAAATTTATCTGGTCATGATTCTGGGTTTCTTGGATATCAAATGATTCAAGAGCATATATATATATGTGTATATTTATTCAGCAGAGGTTCTTGGAACGAGTGGTGAAATCAGGGTGCGTACACTAGTTTATAGTCCTGGCAAAGCTAGAAGTAATCGAAAGATGGAGAAGGAGAGAGAGAGTGAGATCGAGAGAGACAGAGAGAGTTAGGGTTAGTGGCCAGAACACGAGGGAGAGAGACAGAAATATTCTTTTGGGATATCTGTCGCCTAGTTTAAAGAGACAGTAAATATTGAATGATAGTAATATAGAATTGAAAAATAAAAGTTTTCGGTCAGCTAATCTAAGACAGAATTATAGAGATAAATGACTGTGTGATAAAAATTTAAAATTGAATAACTTGAAGATGTTGAAGATGACGTTAATCCCAAGATAAATGCGTCACAAACAGCTTCATTTTTGTGAGTCTCAGCGTGCGCTGCTCTGTACCTGCAATCTTTAGCTAGTCATTTCAATTTCTGTAAATAATCGTCAACTGATTGACCTGGTTCTTGTTTGCATGGCATTAAAAGGTGTCTTGCAAAAATAATGTTTAAGAGTTTCACGTACAATCTCTCCAGAGTTTGAATTGCTTCTGCGTTATTCTCACATTCACTTATGAGTTCGTAAACCTCTTTATCTATGTGCGCTGTTAAACACTTAAGCTTGCTTTCGTCGGTGATAGGTGGTTCAGCAGGAAATGATTCTCAAAAATTTATAAAAGTTCTCTACCAATATTTCTATTCTTTTGAAGCTTGACACAAATTTGGTTTATAAATTCACTGTCCATTCTCTCTCTAGCTACTTTTAGTTAAATCATTATAAACCCAAACGAGAATATCTAAGTTTAAGAGGTTTTAATCAACAAAAAATACAGCAATCTACAATACAAACAAAGATTGCGAAATTGTAAGCAAAACCAAACTTCAGCGCAATAACAATTTTATGCAATCGAGGCAATCAAAACCAAGTGATCAAAACTAAAATCACAACAACATATATATATATATATATATATATATATATATATATGTTGCAAATCGTTGAGTACAGCATATTCTCCATTTTCTAATTGCTATCTATATATATACATATATAAATTCAACTTTACGATGAGAGTAAACAAACAAAGTTTGTTCTTTTTTAGAAGCATTGAGATGTATTGTAAGATACAGAAATAAATTTATTTCTCAAACGCGTGATGATGCTATAAATAGCGTGATCAGGATAAATTATCCATATAATGCAGAAAAATACGTTTTTATCACGCGTTTGAGAAATAAATTTATTTCTGTATCTTATATATATATATATACACACACACACAGATATATATATACATATATATATATATATATACACCCTGAAGGTGTGCGAGGTATGGGCCCGTGAGACCCTGGGGCGGGGAACAGCAGCGTCATGTACCTGAAAAGAAGGCTCGCATTTTGCAGAATTCATAAACAAGCAGTAGCCTTCATTTCAACCTGCATCTACTACACTATCATATTTTGTACTATATGATCACTACCTTACATAGGAGGAGATAAACCTTAAGTAGGGGTAGCGTGAAGCCTTTAGAAGTGTTCAGAGGAGACAGCCAGGAATTTCCGGTACTGCAATTGTTTTCGTTCCAGCACACGATCTCAGATCAGGTCACTTGCTATGCAAGTGCATCTCCGTAATATATATATATATATATATATATATATATATATATATATATATATATATACATATATATATATATATATATACATATATATATACACATATAACGTGAGAGAGTTAGGGGTTGGGGGTTCAACCCACTAAGGGATAGTATCTATCCAGTATACTGCTGGGAGGGTACCCAATTATTGCTACACTAGTGCTATCCTAGGTGCAATCAATGGGAGCAGGTAAAAGTGGAGGTTTTACCCAAAATTTGTGTAACAATTAGAAAATGGAGGATAATATGCTGAACCCAACTACTTGCAGACGGTGTATCCCATTGAATTCATTAATTTAATTCATAGCAAAAGTGACAAAAAAAGGAAGAAAAGAAAAAGAAAGAGCTTTGAAGTTAGATGTCACTACTGTTCATATCATCTGTGGATAAATTCTAAATTTGATGATATCACCAGTAGCTATGAATTTGAATAGCTATGAATTATGAATTTGCATGAAGCGTAATGATGCTTAACAAGCATCAACCTGCTAGAAATAAGAGCTAAGTCTTAAATTAATCCACCGTAGCGCACCAATATAACAGAGAAAAACAGTATGCGAGGAAAACATATATATATATATATATATATATATATATATATATATATATATATATATATACATACATACATATATATGTATATGTGAATAAAAATAAAAATTAAAAAATATAAGAAAAGGGTTTTGTATGATCGTGTATAGAGGAATATATTATTTAAAAGACTTCCAACTCTGTCTGTTTTTTATGTTTTATTTATATTCTTATAAAGTTAATGTGGGATATAGAATATGGAATATATAATATAAATAGTAAAATGAAATGAAGTATTGAATGCCTTATTGAATATATGAAATATTGAGTGTTAAATATAGAGTATTAAATATATAAAGGCTAGTATACTTTCATGCCTCATGGCATTCATCAAGGCCCCGTGACAGATGTACTGTAGCAGACTGGCTGTTCTTTTGTCTTTTATACCTATTCTTTTGGACAGCAGCAGTAGGTGTTTGGCAATTTTTAGAAATGATGCCAAATTTATTTTTAGAAATGATGACATTTGAGAGATTTTTTATGGTTTAGTTATAGGGATAAGAGTTTTTAAACCCCAAGTAAGATAAATTTAATCATTGTTTGTTAAGAGTGGGTTTCAATTTCTTAATAAAGTCCTTTTCTCTGTTTTCTCTCAATTTCATTCAGGTTGTAAAGTTTATGGAATGGAAATATCATAAAAGTTTCACGACCATATGTTGCCAGATGGTTACTCAATGGTATTTGGCGGACGTCTGGGTTTTTAATCTGTTGTCGATGGACATGTGAGCGTTCCGATAGTGCATTACCTGTCTGGTCAACGTACAGTTCTTCACAATTAGGGCATTTGATGCAGTAGATTAGATTTCTACTTTTGCAGTTCATGTTCTCATTGGTGAATATTTTCCCTGATTTTGTGTTCATATATGGGCTGGTATGAATTGATCGGCATGTACCACATCGGCTGTCATTGCATTTGGACACAGTGAATGTTTGATTTTTGTTGCTGAGGTCAAATCTTGCCTTTGCTAATAGCTTTTTCAAGTTTTGGGGTTGTCTCTTACTGAGAGTTATACGTTGATCTGTAATGATATTTCTCAATTCCTTACTTTGTGCAAGGATCGGTAAGTTTGCTTTAGTGATATTAAAGATGTTCTGGTAGCATGGATTTTGTGTCACTATAAATGGTATGATTTTTTTCCTGTTTTTCTCTTCTTTGGGGTGTCCTCAGTTGTATGGGTATTTTCGAAGCCCGCTGAATACCATTTTCTATAAGTAGTGACGGGTAGTTTTGCTTGAGCAGAAATTCTTTCAGTTCCATCAGGCGCTGATTTCTGATCTTTAGATCCTCTACAATAGTACAGATTCTTCTGGCTAAGCAGTATGGGATGTTGCGTTTTGTATGGGGTGGATGGCACGATTTAAAATTCAGGTATTGGTGTGTATCTGTGTGTTTATAATATATATCTGTGGTAATGGTGGTGTTCTTTTTAAATACCATTATATCTAGAAATGGTAATTTGGTACTGCTCATCTCCTTTGTAAATTGGATGGATGGGTGTAGGTTGTTCAGGAGGGTGTTGAATTCTTCCTCAGTGTTTTGAGATTTTGTCCAGATTATAAAGCAATCGTCGAGGTATCTCTTCCATGCTTTTTCAATATACTTTTTCAATATATATAGGGGCAGGAGTGGCTGTGTGGTAGGTAGC
>NC_142930.1:78724556-78799556 GCF_046866305.1 Octopus bimaculoides | reverse complement strand
AAACTCTGCCAAATCAGATTGGAGCCTGGTGTAGCCATCTGGTTTGCCAGTCCTCAGTCAAATTGTCCAACCGATGCTAGCCTGGAGGGCGAACGTTAAACGATGATGATGATGATACATATATATATACAAACATGTACATAAATACATATTGAAAGTAATAGAAATGAAACTAATATATATAAATACATAATGAAAGAAATTGGAGTGGCTGTGTGGTAAGTAGCTTGCTTACCAACCACATGGTTCCGGGTTCATTCCCACTGCGTTGCACATTGGGCAAATGTCTTCTACTATAGCCTCGGGCCGACCAAAGCCTTGTGAGCGGATTTGGTAGACGGAAACTGAAAGAAGCCTGTCATATATATGTATATATATATGTGTGTGTGTGTGTGTGTATATGTTTGTGTGTCTGTGTTTGTCCCCCCCCAACATCACTTGACAACCGATGTTGGTGTGTTTAGGTCCCCGTAACTTAGCGGTTCGGCAAAAGAGATCGATAGAATAAGTACAAGGCATCCAAAGAATAATTCCTGGGGTCGATTTTCTCGACTAAAGGCGGTGCTCCAGCATGGCCGCAGTCAAATGACTGAAACAAGTAAAAGAAAAAGAGAGTAATAGTGAAAGTATTAATAGCGAAGTTATTGTTTCACTATTGAAACATAATATGGAAACAGTGTAAGAGATAATAGATTGCTCTGTGTTTGCATTAGGCAAAAAGCTTTTTGGCCCATGACACTGCATGGACCCCAAGTAAGGCATGTGTAAAATTTGAATAAAATCTTTTGGGTAGTTCTCGAGTTCTAGTGATGCACACATTCTCAGCTTCATATATATAAATGACCTGGAAGTTGTTCCTCTGCAATTACAATTGCAAACAGCAGTAACTTTCTGCAACCGAATACACATCGTTGATTGGTTGAAATTACCCAAATATGACAACTTTAACACAAAATAACTTCTAAAATACCAAATATTGTCAAAAATGTTCAAAGTAAACCGTGTTCTCTCTGAGACATTCCACCAGTATATGAAGTTTCAAACTGTTTAGTTAAAAAAAAATTAATTAAAAATCTGAAAACCAAGCTGAACAGATCCAGAATATTGTCTTTTGTGCATCAATTTAAAAATAGAAATTGATATTAATCGTTTTCTTTTTTTCAAAGGCTGATATTTTTTCATTTGGAATAATCCTTTGTGAAATAACAGCCAGAATAGATGCAGATCCTGATATTTTACCAAGGACTGAGGTAAGATTAATCTTAATCCCTTTATCTAACAGTGAATCAACTAGTGAATCGTTAAAGTAATAATCTCATTAATCACAATGCCAAAAATAATGTTTTTGTATTCATCTATTATAAAATATTTAACAGTTGAAAAAATTCTGCAAATGTCATGTGACAACTGCTGTTACACAGCTGGAAGAATGTTATGGGAATGGCAGAGTTGCTAATTCAAGAAAAGGTTATAAAGTCAATTGCTCTGTTTCAAGGTAACATGTTTTCAGACAGTAAAATGTTGACATTTGACTAAAATGATTTCCACCTCTCTCTTTACATTACTGCAAGAGAGAGAATTAATAGACATTACTGCTAGGGCTGCTGTAGCTTAAATTTATGTTAGGATCTCATATTTGACCATGTGACAGTACTAATGGTAATCATCATCATTTTTTTTTATTTCTGTCTGCTTTTTCTATACTGGCATAGCTTTGACAAAACTACCTGGAACAGAACCAAATGTCCTTCATTATGTCATCCCCACCTATATTTTTTAAGATACTTTATTCTGTCTCTTTGCATATCAAGCCTCTAAAGGACATTTTGTTTGTGAAAAATATAAACAGTATGACTTCTGCTGAAGTGGTATCAATGCCACACATACACTTGCTATGTGTGTGTGTGTGTGTGTGTGTGGTAGACTCTCCTGTTGAAGACAATGTATGAGTGTTCAGCCATTTTGCTGAATGACCTGCACAAATGATTTGTTTATAGTGATCAACTGTATGTGCTGTACATTAGCTCACTCCCTCCATCAAATCGATGTTGCCTGAACCAATGCACAGTATGCCACATGTTAGGTGTCAAAGTGATTGCAGAGCAACATGTGATGAAGTGTTTTGCTCAAGAACACAACACACCTGGTCTAGGAATTGAAACCAGAATTTCACGATCATGGATGCAGCACCTAATCACTAAAGGCAGTGCTCCAGCATGGCCACAGCCTCTAACTGAAACCAGTAATAGAATAAAAGTATTTATATATATTTATAATTATAAATTTTCTTTAGAAAATCATAGAACACATGGAAGTGCTTGAGTCAAACCCAAGACGCTAAACAAGTTCAAGAGATACAGGGAAGAAGTTCAACTCAGGCAGACTGCTATGGATTTAATAAAAAGGATTGTCTAAAACATAATTTTAACACATTCAAAATATAGAGCTATAGAAATGTAAAAATATATGAATGTTAAAAATATGCAAGGACAATATCTGGGATGTAGAAAATATTGTCCTGAAAGCCACTTAATTTTAGGGCATGATTATAAGTTGATGCGTGTGCATTGAAGATCTCCTCATTTGCTGATAGATTGGATATTCTAATGGAGATGGCATTGATAATACTATCGATGGTTAATTTTGGATGATTAGAAGAGATATTAATATATTGCAATGTTTGATTTGGTTTACTGTATGGGTAATATAATTTTGCGTTTAGATTTAATGTGACATCTAGAAAGTTGGCTATTTTTGTGTCAGTCTCAAATACAATATTGAGATTAAAGAAATTTAAAAGAAATGTTGGTGAGGGAAGAAAAACGAGAGAAAGAGAAAGAGAGATATCCACATACACACTGTGTGTGTGTGTGTGTGTATATCTCTCTTTTCTTCCCTCATCAACATTATTTTTATTACTCCAGATTACTATCTAAATATAAACGTTGAGTCAGCATGTACAGCAGTGGGGATCTATTACATGATATTGAAAGATTCTGGCAAGTGACCACTTACTCTAACCACTGAGTAAACGTTGCTATACATTGCAGTGATCCAGCCTTTGAAGATGAGACTGAAACCAGCTGCCAAGTATTGATGGTTGACACTATCAAAAGCTTTTAATTGATCTAAATTGATCAGGACCCCACCCATATCAGATTCTTTACCCACTCTTTCTATGATTGTATTGCGTGAGGTGGAGGTTATCATAGATAAATCTATCTGGTATGGCACATGCCTGTGCCTCTCCCTATGCCAGCAATTTTTGAGAGGAGAAGTTGATTATGTCAACCCCAGTACTTGATTGGTGCTTTATCTTATCCATCTGAAAAGTTTGCCTCAGCAGAGTTTGAGTCTAGAATGTAAAGAACCAGAAAATCATCATTGCCACCACCATCATCATCATCAACATCATCATCATCTTTTAGTACCTGTTTTCAATGCTGGTATGAGTTGAACAGTTTGACAGAAACTGGCCACTTGGAGAGTTGCCTAAGTTCTAATTGTCCATTTTGGAATGGTTTCTATGACTGGAAGCCCTTCCCAATGCCAACCACTTCACAAAGTGTCTGGATGCTTTTTATGTGGCGCCAGCATGGATGCTTTTACATGGCACCAGAACAGGCACTTTTATGTGGAACTATCATGGACACTTATGTAGAACCGATATAGGCACTTTTTCATGGCACTAATATGGGTGGTTTTATGTGGCCTTGCAGGGATGCTTTCGCAAGGCACTGGCATGGGTGTTTCAACATGGCACTGGCACGAGTACTTTTACATGACAACCATCACCCACAAGCCCTCAAGACAAAGATTTCTTGGTTGAAGAGGATAGTAGAGGATACACCTGTATATATGGATGGCCACAGTTTTACTTAGTTTCACATGCACTGCAAACTGTTAGAAGTCTCAGTCCCTTGTCATCTCTGTGAGACCCAATGTCTGAAGATTCTTTCTCACCACGTTGTCCTACATCTTCCTGGGTCTACCCCTTCCACAGGTTCTCTCCACAATTAGAGATCAGCACTTCTTTATGCATTTGTTTTCATCCATATGCATCATATAACCATAACAGCACAGTCCTCTCTCTTGCATACTACAATTGATTCCTCTTTTACCCAATTTTTCTCTTAAGTTATTTACACTCTGTTGTACATGCACACTGATATTACCCATCCAGTGGAATATGTTGGCTTCATTTCTTTCAAGCCTTTGCATGTCCTCTGTAGTCATAATCCATATTTCACAATAACTAAAAATGGTTTCAAATATTAGTATAAGGCCAGCAATTTTTAGAGAGAGGGTAAATCAATTGCATCAACCTCAGTGCTCAACTGGTGCTTGGTTAGTTTATTGACCCTGAAATGAAAAGCAAAGTTCACCTTGACAGAATTTCAGACGAATAAAATGCTACTCAGTATTTTGCCTGGTGTGCTAACAATTCTGCCAGCTCACTGCCTTAATGATAATCCTTTCCACTATAGGTACAAGGCCTGAAATTTGATGGGAGGGGAATAATTGATCACATCGACCCCAGTACTTGACCAGTATTTAATTTATCAACCCTGAAAAGATACAAAGCAAAGTCAACCTCAGCAAAGTTTGAACCCAGAATGTGAAGATGGACAATATGCCACTAAACATTTTGCCCAGCATGCTAATGATTCTGCCAGCTTGCCATCTTAACAATAGTAATTCTCTCTATTATAGGCACAGGGCCAGAAACTTTGAGGGCAGTGGTTTAGTCAGTACCAACAACTCACTACTTGTTTGGTATATTATTTTATTAACCTCATAGGGACGAAAAGTAAAGTTGACTTGAGTGGGATTTGAACTTGGGAAGTAAAGAGCTAGAACAAATACTGCAAAGCATTTTTCCAATGCTCTAACAATTCTGTCAGCTTGTTGCTTTTCAATTGTTTCTGATTTCAGCACAAGACCTGCAGTTTTGAAGGAAGTGTATTAGTCAGTACCATTGGCCCTTGTATTGGGTCATCCCATAAATAATACAGTTCTTTCAATTGCATGGACTAAAAGTTGGAGGGTGACAGGATAAACTACCTGCATCAACTTGCTATAAAAGCAGGTAGTAATTTTACCTTGTATTTATTCTTAGTGCAAGTTTTGAAGAGTGCAGTTCAATTGTAACAGTTATTTTTTCAAAGCTATAATGGAAGTGACAAAGGAACATATTTGGTATATTTTGCTTTATGAGGTCAATAAAAGCAATAACGCGATGGAATGTGCAAGGAATATTAATGCAGTATATGGGGATTGGACAATAAGTGTAAGCCAGTGTCAACAGTGGTTCCAGAAATTCTGAGCCAGAAACTACAGCCTAGAAGACGAGCCTTGTCCTGAAAGATCTGTAGAGCTTGACGAGGACATCCTGCAAACCCTGGTGGAACAAAATCCCATCGTAACTGTTGAGGAACTAGCAGAGAAGCTTGGATTTGGTCATTCAACCATTCATCAACACCTGCATGCCATCAGAAAATTACCATCTTTGGTTTCAAAATGAAAGGTGCTCTTCCATCAGGATAATGCTCGGCCACATACAGTGAGGATGACATTCCGAAGGCTGGAGCAGTTTAAATGGGAAATGATGTCCCACCCACCATATTTGCCAGACATTGCCCCATCTGATTATCATTTATTCTGCAGTCTTCAAAATCATTTGGATGGAAAAAATATGAATTCTGTAGACAAGGTCAGAACAGTACTGGTGGAGTATTTTTAGTCATGGACAAGTGAATTTTGGAAGAGGGGCCTTGCAAGTCTACCAGATAGATGGAAGGGCTTTGTAGAAAATGAAGGAAAGTATATTTTAGATTAAAAAAGAACTTTGTTTATTTTAATTTTGAAAAATAAAAGAAGTGTAAAAAAAAACATTATTTATGGGATGACCCAATACTTAAATGTTATTTATTTTATTGGCCCCAAAAAGATGAAAGGCAAAATTGAACTCAGAAAGTAAAGGGTTATAATTAGAGACTAGAAAACATTTTGTTTGATTCCCTGACAATTATGCTAGTCCACAACTCTCCTAATGATAATATTTTTTTTACATAGGCACAAATCCAGGAATTTATGTGACAGAGGTAGTTTATTATATATTAACTTAATTGCTTGATTAGTATTTCAGCAGGATTTGAACCATGATTGTAATAAATTGTATCTAAGTACAGTTAAGGCATTTAGCATTCTAATGATTCTGCCAAATGACTTCTAATATCAGATACTAATAATTAATAAATAGTATGTTTTTTTCTATTTGAAATGCCATGTGCTGACATGTAATAACTTCTGATGCTGTATAGATACACCAACATTAAAATATTGCTTACGCATCGAAGATGGATTTCTTTTTCTGTGTTTGACATCATTTCTTTGTTTTGTAGATTAATTTAGAAAATTTTAAGAAGTGTAGATTTTGCATTAAAATTTGAAATATGACAATGTTATATTGATTGGAAGCTGTCCATAATCAGTGATTTTTGTTTTTTAATTTTTAGAACTTTGGTCTAGATTACATTGCATTTAGTGAAATGGTTGAATATTGTCCATTAGATTTCTTACACTTGGCATTCAGATGTTGTCAGGTAAGGGTATGGGAACATATAGTTTCCTTTTCTATGTTTACTTTGATTTTTTTTTTTTTTTTTTTTTTGTAGTGGGAAGTGTGTTTTTACTAAAACATTGGTTAAATCTGCTCAAGTTGGCAGGACTTACTTGCTGATAAGTTGGCAGTTTGTATCTCATCACCAGATATCTTGATTTTGTGGTTGAGATACTCAACCCTTAATGACCCAAGTTCAAACTTACAGTTATTAAAATGGATGGTGTTGACTTTTTAATAAATTATTCTAAGAGGTAGAAGAGAAATCTAAGTTTAAGAGAGATGAAATTTTTATTGATAAATTGAAAGTAGCGAGTGAAAGAAAAATAATTGTAAAGTATGACAGAGTGTTAGTTAAGAAATAATCAACAAGAATGCTTACAAATCTGAAAAATGGAAAAAGGAATCAGGGAAGAAAAAACAATTTTAGAAGGAAAAATATGTAATCCTCATGTATGCATTAAAGAGGGTCTTTTTACTGCTGCTGCATGACTGATGCAGAAAGAAACTTAATGTGTGAAGATAGTTAGGTCAGAGAAAATAAGACAGGAAAGAACAAGTGAAAGAATTTACAATTAAATATCTTTGTATAGAGTGGAAATTGCTAATCTGCAGACAGGTTGAGGAAGTCAAAATAAATTAGGAGAACAAGAAGTTTTCATTAACACCTGCATTCCTGGAAGGGTCCTATTATAAATGATATTTTTGAGATTTTCTAGATTTTATAGGAGTTATTATTTAGGTCATTATTTCTCATGGAAGTGGTTGGACAAATTGCCATGTTTATTAAAATTCAGGTAATTTAAAACTTGTCTAACACCATGGCAACAAAAGAAGTATTGTATGGATACAAACTCTTATTTGTTTTCTCTTAATAATGTGAAGAGGGAGAAATTTTCTCTGTTGGAGGGCTAGTATTTGTCAGTTTGGAAACCACTGATGTAGATAATGTCTGGTTTACCAGTGATAGGGTGAAGTAAGGTTGGTAAAGATCCAGTCAAAGTAGTTGGTGACCTGGAATTGACTTGGCAATCAATATGAGTATACTATTGCAGATGGAGGGACAAGTGTGATATATAGAGGAGGAATAAGTTTCTCTCTCTTTTGAAAGTGGGTATGCTTGAGAAAGACAGTTGCAGTTTGATGGTCAAAATAAAGGAACTGAAATTTGCAGAGGATAATCTGCTGAAATTTCAGAGCAAATAATCAGCAGATAATAGAAAAGAGTATGAGTTGTGATTTTGTTAATGGTTTGGTCTTCATTGACTATTTGCTAATATAAACCATGATTTGTAAAGAGTGGCTTTGGAGATGTTAATTTTGTTTAGACCTTGATTGAACAGATTCATGTATGAACCACTATACAGAAATCATATATTTTGTGGTTACTCATCAATCCAGTTTTGTTTTTCAGAGTATTGTATAATTTCTACTTCAATGAATTCTATGACTATTGTAAGATGAGTAAAATCTGTGGTAAAAATCTTTCAAGCTGGAATATCCAACTATAAAAATTGAAGTATATACCAGTTTAGTCATTGTTGAGTTATGATGGAAACAAGCATGGTGCTAGAGATGACACATACACTAAGAAGTTCAACATGGAATGCTATAGGTGCAGCAAGTTAACAGTAAAAAAACAAACAGTCTTTAGTCAACTATTATATTCTATTTGTGCAAAAAGATATAAACCTTGACTTGACTGCATGAACCTAAATTTTCTTCACAGATTAATTTTTTTCTTTAATTTTAGATTGACCCTCTGAAACGACCAACATTTGCTAACAATGTAGAATGTTTGCTGCAGATGCGACATTTTCTAAATAATCCTGGGAATTCTGGAAAAGATAACAAAAGTAAGAGTCTGATAAGCATAACATATATTGCTTTTTTCTTTTTTATTATTTCTCATTCAATATTCAATATGAGTGAGATAACTTTTGTTGGTGTGATTATCCTTTGTAGAGCTAGATAATCTTTCTGATGTCAATTACACATATAGGAAGTGGTAGCTGTTTGTCAGTTTCATGAAGGAAGTTATATAAATTTGAGTGTGTATATGTGTGTACAGACACACACAATATTATATGTAATACTTTAAAAATTGATGCTAGTAAATACACACACAGCAGGTGAAAGTAATAGCTTTTTTAATACAATTTGTATTAAGGATGCATATAATTGATGACAGTCAAATGGGTCAAAAATATTTTTCCTTCAACTTCTCTTATATGTGTGTGAACTGTAGTTAGCTGCATTTTGTTGATTCAAAATGTTAGAATGCTTCAGGAATTATATATTAATAAGTTTACTCAGCTCCACATTACATAGAATTTCATGAACATAGAAAACATCTAGATCATGATTTATATATATGCCAACACAAGAAGCTCTTGAACCTTGAGTCACTCTGTTGCTTGTGCTAAATATTAGTAAAAGTATACATATACTCATATTTTGAGTTCTATTTTACCCCTCAAATTAATTTGAACCCTGAATTCATCATCCAGGACTAGGTCTATGGCTATAAGAGAAATCCAAGGTGAGCTGATATGGGGGTAGTGATGCAGATAAACGCAATTAGGTTTGACATATGTATACACCCAAAACCACGCTAATAACTTTAGGAGTGAAATTTAGGATTTCTTGGTTTTCTGAGAATCGATTTTGATAAGACTTTTCCCAGCTGGTTTACACACAATGGCGACACCTTTGTTATGTTTTCATTATTCTGTGTAACGTCCTTTCTTTTATATTTTAGATTCTTCAGTTTTTTAGGTGAACCACGCTAATAACTTTTGTAAGAAAATAACCCATCTAGACATTTTTTTTTTCAGAAAATGAAGGGTAATATGTATCATTGAGTATATATTTAACAGAAAACCATGATAACATTATGACATTTATTGGCATTATGAATTATTTAGCCACATGACCACCATTCCGATGGATAACTTCAAAAACCCTATTAGATATGGAATCTAGCAAGTTGGACTGCCTCTGCTGCAGCTTTGATAATCACCCATAAGACATCTTTTGACATAAATTGGTGTCCATCGGTATAAACATCTTGTTTAATGATAGACCAAAGATTTTTGATAGGGTTGAGATCTGGAGATGCTGGTGGCCATGCCATCAACCTTTCATCTTGTATGCCCTAAGACTCTAGTAATGTTTGGGTTGTCCTAGCAAAGTGGGAGGGAGTGTTATTGTGCATGAATATGATATTCCTTAGAAGTGACAGCAGTATGTCCTCTAACCAGAGATTCAAGACCTCCTTCAGGAGATTGCAGTAGGCGGCTGCAGTCACTTTAACTCTTTCAGACACCCTGACTGAGCCAACAAGTCTGTCTCCAATGATACCAGCCCACAACATGACTCCTCCACCCTGTTGTTGACATTGTAAATGTTGGTGATACTCATCTCCAAAATAGACCCAAACATCAGGCCCATCAAAAGTTGCCCTGCTTTCTTCAGTGAACAGAACACAACTCATGTCTAACGTCATGTACTTTGGACTCATTGAAGCCCCAACTCCTGTGACTGGGTGTTAAGGAGGAGGAAATTTCAGGAGTTTTCACACAGAAACCATGGTCCCGAGGATGCAATTTCTGGTGGTTTCCTGTACATGAGAAAGTCCAGAGGCTGTGAAAATGGGTTTGCTTATTTGTCCAGTTTTTCCACATAACTTGCGACCAACATTCCTTAAATCCCTAGCTGTCACAATCTTGGAGGTCCCACAATCAGATCATTTCTTCCTTGGTGAAGGAATCATCTGGCTGTGTCCATATGACAACCTAAATTCTCTGCAATGACATGAAGAGAGGTGCCTTTAACACCTACGTTGATGATGACAGACTTCTCTTCATCGTTAAGGCCTTTCCTCACTGTTCTTACAGAGGAGAGATGCTATTAACATGGTTCGCCCAAAAACTAAAAAATCTGAAATAAAAAGGAAAGGACGTTACACAGAATAATGAAAACATAAAAATAGTGTGCAAACCAGCTGGGAAAAGTTTCATCAAAATCGAGAAATCACAGAAAACCAAGAAATCCTAAATTTCACTCCTAAGCTATTAGCGCGGTTCTGGGTGTATACATATATATGTATGTTCAGAAAGATAAACACACTTTTTTCTTTTATCTTGTTTTAGGGGCACTGCTTTGGAGAATTGTAGTTGGACTTATTGACCCCAGTACTTATTTTTTCGTAAAGCCTGGTATTACAATAAGTTTGAGTTTTATATAACATACCACAACCAACACACATACTTGTCACTTTGGTTGTCAAGCAGTGGTGGGGGACAAACGCCTACACAAAGACAGACATACATAGATATATACACGTATGTACAATGGGCTCTTTTCAATTTCCGACTACCAAATTCAATTACAAGGTTTGGTCAACTCTAGGCTATAGTTGAAGACACTTGCCCAAGGTGCCATGCAGTGAGACTGAACCTGGATACATATAGTTGGGAAACAGACTTCTTACCACACAGCCATGCCTGTACCTATAATATATACATATATATATATATAAATGTATTTGCATAAAGTGCAAAAAAATACAGAATACTAAAAAGAGAGTACATAATTTTTAACTTGACAGCTGTTTCAGGAAGCTTGGAGCTAAATAATAACCATATAGGTGCAGGAGTGGTTGTGTGGTAAGAAGCTTGCTTCCCAACCACATGTTTCTGGGTTCAGTCCCACTGTGTGGCACCTCGGGTAAGTGTCTTCTACTATAGCCTTGGGCCAACCAACGCCTTGTGAGTGGATTTGGTAGATCGAAACTGAAAGAAGCCTGTCCTATATATATATATATATATGTATATATGTATTTCTGTGTCTGTCTTTGTCCCCCACCATCGCTTGACAACCGATGTTGGTGTGTTTACGTCCTCATGATTTAGCGGTTCAGCAAAAGTGATCAATAGAATAAGTACTAGGCTTACAAAAAATAAGTCTCAGGGTCGATTTGTTCGACTAAAAGGCTGTGCTCCGGCATGGCCACAGTCAAATGACTGAAACAAGTAAAAGAATAAACGAAATAATGTTCATAATTTGCCAATGGAATGTGAAAAAGTCTTGAGTATGCAACCAGTAAACAGTTGCACAGAGATATTACAATAAGTTTAAGTTTTATATAACATACCACAACCAACACACATACTTGTCACTTTGGATAATAATGAAAAATTGACTGCAAGATAAGATCATTCTGCTTGCTTCAGTCATCTTAGCTGAAAAATAGGTACTATCCATTTTAATGGTTGAGTAGTTTAATGCTATGAAATTCTATCTATAAAACACCAGTCCTGATTGCCACTAGTATATGAAATTATAGAATAGTAACTAAGAAATATATGCAAAAATGAAAAACAGAAAAAAGCCATTGTTAAATTTTGTAAAATCTATATTGCAGATTCTAAAACATCTTGTAAGAGGTCTCGATCTGAAGACAATATCTTAGATTCTTGCAATTGGTCTTCAATGGATGATGATCCTACAATGACTGCTAAAGTCATTGGTCAAACTATGAGTGAAGCTGATCCATTTTACATCCCTGCTCGTTCAAACCCATTTACTATGTTAAACAAATTCTGTGATGGTAAGAAAGTTCTAGGAGTTCACAGAGACATGAATTTATCATTTGACCTGCCATCACCATCTTCACCATTCACACCTCCCTGTACACCAATAACTCCAGACTGTTATCCTCGCAACAAACGTCCATTAGGAAGACGCAAGTGTCAGTCATTGCCTGGATCTCCAGTGCTTCTTCGTCAGGCTGCAGAACGTTTTCATCAAGAGTCTATTCATGGAAGCACATCTCAACAACGTAACATTGACTTTCCTTTAGACATTTTATCCAATCTGGGAGAGTTTTTTTGTAATACACATATGAATCGCTTTACTGCCAACAAAGATGTACAGGTCTCAGATCATTCTATAAAAGAGAACAATGCCAAATCTAATAATCCAACAGAAAGTCCACAAAGCAGGGTAGCATCACGAAGAAAAGCTTTCCGGTCAAAGCAACACAGTGTTGAGAGTTCATTGCTTTTTACTAGTTTGTGTAATGAAAAAACTGCACCAGCAACTGTATCACTTGATAGAGCAGATCATAAATCCTCACCTTATTCTCCTGACAGTTTTGAAGATATAAGCCCATTGCGTTCTCCAGAAGATTCCTTTGACACATGTATTTCTCCTTCAGACTCCTTTTCTAATTTGACTGAATCAAAGACAAGTGATACATTACCTCTTTGCCGTCATGAGTATTTGTATAATACTAGCCAAAGTAGCACAGAATCAACAAGTTCTGTTATAACATTAAAAGAAAACACTTCCTACAGAGCCATGAATGTTACAACACCTGGTAAATAGCACCAAGGTCTATTTTCAGTTCTTGTTTCTGTTATTGTTGCCATTGTTAACGAAACACAAAGTTAGCAGGGGCTATTTTTCTTTTCCTTCATAAAATATATTTAAATTAATAACTGTTAAAATTTGAAGAAATATTTCAAATAATAATTATGGTTGAGATTACAATTATTGCCATCATTATTATTATTGTAAGAAATCATTTTTTACTTCATTATTTTACTACTTGTTATATTTTTTAAAAATCTCTTTTTTGGTTTAAAATATATTATGATGTTTCTTGTTATAAAATATCATGTTAAAAAATATATATATATATATTGGTGAATTTTGGCCATGTCATGGATAAACTTCTCATTAGCTGTATAGATAGCGGCACTTAGATATTTTGATTAAATTCTCTTTGATCTTTTTACACTAATAACTCAAAGTTTCAACAGAATAATAAACGAAATTCTATTGTTTTATTACAGTAATACAAATAGTATTCTGAATATAAAGCAGATAAATTTTAAAATTATTTTTTACCATTTTATTTTATTTTGAATGTTTTGGAATATCAAACACTGTAATTGTATTATTTAAGTTCTGCAAAGTGATTTTATGTAGGAATTGCTTAGAATTACAATAAAGGCAGTTTATTGAAGAATCAAGAACAATTTGAACTGTTTCTAAAATATTTTTTAATATCTTCTTTAAAATGTCAAATATTTATCAAATACTATGCCTTGTACATAGAATACTTCGTCTAATTTATGCACACATAAATACACATACTCGTAGACATGCACATAATGTGTATGCATATATGTATTATGTGTAGGTGTGAATGTCTGTGAGTATGTATGTATAATTGTGTGCATACATGTGTACACATGTGTATGTCTATATATATATATATATATATGACTGTATCTCTGTGGCTGTATGTTTCATCATCATTCAGTGTTTTAAATCTGGGTTTTGTACCCGATAACAGGGGTGGCTGGATCTACCTCAATGCCATAGCAACCCCCTCACACCATCTCACCTAGTTTTGGGCATCCTCCTTTTTCAAGCCAACCTTCCCAATCTCCTTCTCCAGCTGTCCCCTCCATCTTTTCCTCGGTCTACTTTGCTTTTGCATTCCATTTATGCAATTTATTTTAATTCAAACTTCACAAATTAGGATTTCATTTCACATATGTGTATACACATAATTATATGTATGTTCATATAGTGTGTGCATCTCTATTTATTTCTATGTCCTTGCCTTTGAAATGTGGAGTAGATGGAACAGGGACAACTGAAGAAGGGAAATATTCTTTATGTTGCATGTCTCGTTTCTCTGTTTTTTTTCATTGTCTGAAAAAAAGTTTGTTTTCTGTCTTCGTCTTTATGTTTTCGTTTCTCATTGTGTTTAACGTTTTTGTGATGTCCTGTACCCATATATGCATGTATGTATACATATAGATGTAGGTATGTACATATATGTATGGATATATGCATATATTTATATATTATTTATGTTATTATATATATATATATTTCGTTTTGGGGATTTGGTTTCCAAGATTCTTTATGTGAGTTCGTGTGTTCAAGCATATTTTGTTTTGTCTGGGGAGAGTCATTCTCTTTTAGTACCTTATAATTTAACACACTCACCGGTAAAATTTCCACTCATTTACTTATTTATTTTTCTATAATTTTTATTGCGTCTTGCAACCTTTTCAATAGTTGTTGACTCTGTTTTTCAAGCTGCATTCTTTTTGTTCGTTTGTGCACATGTGTGGGTCAGTGTGTGTGTGTGCATACACATGTATGTATGTATGCATACATGTAAGTGTATGTATATATGTGTATGTATATATGTATGTATATATGTATGTGTATGTATATGTATGTATATATGTGTATGTATATATGTATGTATTCAGCATATTCATGTGTTTGTGTGTTCGTGTTTGTGTTTTTATGCATGTGTGTGTGTACCTCTGTCTCTTGTGTGTGCATGTCTGTGTGTGTGTATGGGTTTTTGTGACTATGTACTGTGTATGTATGGATGTGTATCTCCATACATACAGACACACCAACCCATACCCACCCAAGACCCTGAGAACAATGATCAGGTGAATGATTGTGCATGCAATAGGGGCTAGTGTAAGAACCACCTTGAAGAATCACATAGTAAAGTTTAACAAACAACTATACAAGTTCAAAGTGCAGCCATTGGTGTCGGTGTAGCTGGAAATGTGGCCGGCCTTTTCATGACCTGGTGGGACAGAAAGAAGTCCATTGTGTGTGTGTGTGTATATATATATATATATATATATGTGTGTATATATATATATATATATATATATATATATATATATATATATATATGTGTGTCTGTGTCTGTGTTTGTCCTTGTAACTTACAGTTTGGCAAAAGAGACCGATAGAATAAGTACTAGGATTACAAAGAATAAGTTCTGGGGTTGATTTGTTCGAATAAAGGTGGTGCTCCAGCATGGCCACGGTCAAATGATTGAAACAAATAAAAGAGTATATGTGTGTGTGCATGTATATATGTGTGTACATATATTTCATATGTATGTATATATTCTTTTACATCTGACTGCAGCCATGCCAGAGCACCGCCTTTAGTTGAGCAAATTGACCCCAGGACTTATTCTATGTAAGCCTAGTACTTATTCTATCTGTTTCTTTTGCCAAACCGCTAGGTTACGGGACATAAACACACCAGCATCAATTGTCAAGCAATGTTAGAGAGGACAAACACAGACACACCAACATATACACACACACATACATATGTATATATATATCATCGTTTAACGTCCGCTTTCCATGCTAGCATGGGTTTGGACAATTTGACTGAGGACTGGTGAAACCAAATGGCTACACCAGGCTCCAATCTGATTTGGCAGAGTTTCTACAGGTGGATGCCCTTCCTAACGCCAACCACTCCGAGAGTGTAGTGGGTGCTTTTACGTGCCACCAGCATGAAGGCCAGTCAGGCACTGGCAACGGCTATATATATATATATATATATATATATATATATATATATACGATGGGCTTATTTCAGTTTCCATCTACCAAATCCACTCACAAGGCTTTGGTCGGCCCGGGGCTATAGTAGAAGACATTTGCCCAAGGCGCCATGCAGTGGGACTGAACCCGGAACCATGTGGTTAGTAAGCAAGCTACTTATCACACAGCCACTCCTGCATATTACATAGGTATGTGTGTCTGTGTATGTAAATTATATATATATATATATATATATATATATATATATATATATATATATATATATATATATATGTAGTTGAAATTGATAGAAAAACAAAAGACAAAGACAGGTATGAGCAACAAGCAGGTGTATTAGTTTGATGCTCAGGAAAATGAAAAAGACTTTCTATACATATAAAGGCGGTGCTCCAACATGGCTGCAGTGAAATGACTGAAACAAATAAAATATATATATATATATATATATATATATATTACATATGTATGTTTGTATATACAAATAAACTGAATTTTTTATTTATACATACGTATATATATATATATATATATATATATAAAACATAGTCATTCAGTGTCACTACTAGATAGTAAACGTGCTCGCTTTGTTGGTTTTCAGTGGCACAAAATCTCTCTCATCACTGGAAATATTTAATGGCAATATATCTCCATGTGTATCTTGAATAAAATTAATGCCTTGTGTTTCTTTTGTTTCACTGGTTTTGAATACAAATTTGGTTATCAGACACTGTGATTTTGTTTTTGTTAGTTCTTTATATGATTCTTCATAATATGCCATAGTCATTTTCAAATCACATTGGAGTTGCACAGCTTGTTCAACATAGTTATCATTTGTAAGAAAATGGTTTCCAAGTTTATTGGCTATTTGGAGGCCTTCTAGAATTGTACTTCCATATAGTTTATAGTAGTGATGATGAAGAAGTAGTTCCACTAACCTGAAATCACATACATTCTCTGAAATACTCTCTATAATTTGTTCTTCATTAGGAGCTTCATCAGTTGTTAATTCTGCAATATCTTCAATTGTTAATTCTTCAAAACCTTCTCTACCAATCTGATGTGACAAAGTGATGATATCAGAATGTAATTCGTTCGTATTTATACTAGGTATGAGATTTTTAGGCTTTACACATTCTGGCCAAAGTGATCTCCAGCATGCATTTAGGGTGTATGGCTTTAATTTGGATAAAGCCAGGGCAGCATATTTAACATTATTAATTGTAGTAAATTTTTTCCATGATTTAAAGTGTACCATCTATAATATACTCAAATGTTCGCTGGTTATAATATTATTTGAATGTTGAAATTATACCCTGATCAAGTGGTTGAATCAGCGATGTTGTATTAGGTGGCAAGAATATGACTTTTACATTCAGGTGTTCCAAATCTAGATGACCGGCTGCATTGTCTATAAGTTAAAGGACTTTAAACTCAAGACTTTTATCTTCCATATATCTTCTTACTTTAGAAACGAAGTAGTTGTTATACCATTCAGTAAATATTTCTGTTGTCATCCATGATTTTTTATTGGCTCTCCACTGAACTGGTAATTTACTTAAGTCTACGCCTTTCATTGCATGCAGACGAACTGATTGATTAATTAATAACAATTTTAACAAACAATCTTCTGAAGCGTTGCTACATAACAAGAAAGTTACACGGTCTTTAGCTACCTTAAAACCACTGGCACTTTTCTCTGATTTTGCTATATATGTTCTGTTTGACATTTTTTTCCAAAAAGACCAGTTTCATCTGCATTGAAAACTTGGTCTGAAATGTAACCACCTTCTTCAATTATTTTGGCTAGTTTTGGAAGAAATTCTTCAGCAACAGTGAAATTTCACCTCTCATTTTTATATTATGTCTTTCAAGGAATTTTGTAAACCATCCCATACTTGCAGCAAATTCATTCTTCTTTTTATCACTAGACAGATGTAACACACTTGATGATTCCAGATCATTAATCTTCTTGTAAAATTGTAATACTATCTGTTTTATGGTTTTACCATCTACTTGGTATCCTTTTTGTGGTTGTTTTCTTCTGTCCATATTATTAAAGCTTTCTCCATTTTTCCTTGAATCATGTCTCTTGTATATGACAACGACTTGGCAGATAATTTTGTTCCAAAAGCTATAGATCTTCTAATGGCAACATCATTCCTTTTGATCGTTCTTATCGTAGCTTCGTTCAGGCAGAAAGTTCTTCCCTAAGACACTGCACTTTTGCCCTTATGAAGACGATCCAAAATATTGATCTTGGTTTCCAAAGAAATTGATGCTCTTTTATTTTTCTTAGATGTATCAACCAACCTTTTGGGGTTATCACAATTGCAAATAAAAAAATATATTAGAGGATGAAACACCCGACACTTCTTTAGTATTAGACCAGATGCTAACAACTGCCATTGCATGCCGTCTCATGGAATTGTTACATGCAGCCAGAGCTATGTATAGCGCATAGGTCCCACCCACACTGGAGAGTGGGGTATCACTATACGGAAAAATTAGATTGGATTGTATTTTACTTAACTAAATTGTTACTTAATCATGTTATGTAGAGTTTTGGTGTTTTGCAAATTATAATTGATTGATGTTTACTTGCCACTTGCAATAAATTCTGTGGTCACACAAGGACAGATGTTTAAACTTTGTTAAACTAAAAAAAAATAGTGCAAAAAAATAGGTTCTTTTTGTTAGACCGTGTTATTTCTAAACCGTGCAAAAAGAGAATTGAGTGTATACATATATTACATACATATGTATGTATATATGCATGTATTACATATATATGTATTAGGTCAAGTATGAAATTTGTAGAAAGGGAAAAGTTTGCTAAAATTTTATAAATACAAGGAATAGTTTTATTCATCAAAGTATGCACTCATATTGTCAGTACACTTTTGCCATTTCAGCAGTAGCTTGTCCAGCCCAGAACTGTAAAAGCCTGGCAATCTAGAGTCAGTAAAATCTTGGAAGGCTTGTTTTACAGCATCATCATAATTAAATTTTTTTCCTATCAAAAAGTTATCCAAATTCTGGAAGAAGTGGTAGTCAGTGGGGGGGGGGGGCAGGATCAGCTGAGTATGGTGGATGATGGAGAACTTCCAACTCCAACTCCTGTAGTTTCGTCAATGTCATTTTTGCAATGTGTGGTCTGGCATTGTCTTGCAATAAAATAGGAGTGGATTTGTTGACTAATCTAGGATGTTTTTTCATAAGTTTCTGCAGTATACTTCAGCCATGATTGATGAGCCATGTTTAATGAAATCATAATGATTCACATCTGCGCCAGACCATCAAGCACACACCATCAGCTTCTTTTGATGAATTTTGCTTTTGGGGTTGTGTTTTGGTGGTTTGTCTTTGTCCAACCATTGTGCTGAACATTTCTGGTTGTTGTATTGGATCTATTTCTCATCACATGTTACAATTCAATTCAAGAATGATTCCTTTTTGTGATGAGAAAATAGCATAAAGCAGGTTTCCAAACATTGCTGTTCCTGATTTTCATTGAGTTCATGTGAAACCCACTTTCACTTTTTCACTTAACCGATTTGAACTAGGTAAGTCAATATTGTTTGCTTGCTAACACCAAACAACAACGATAACTCATGAGCACTTTGAGATGGATCTGACTCGATGGTGGCTTTCAGTTCATCATTATCCACCTTTGTTTCTGGTTGGCCGCGTTGCTCATTTGTGAGGTCAAAATTAACAGAACAAAATTTTGCAAACCAATTTGATACTGTCTGCTGTGTAATAATATTTGAATGAAATACTCCGTTAATATTCTGAGCTGTCTGTAATGCTGTATTTCCAAGAAAAAACTCATATTTCAAAACTGTACAAATTTCCAACTTATCTATCTCTAAACAAATATAGCAAAAAACGATTTATAAATACTTTATAAAGTGAAAAATGAGTTAGAATAAAGAAATAAATGTGTCAGCTTTCTAACAAAAAATATTGTCAAAATATAATAATGGCGCAAAATGAGCAGCTGTCAAAGTTTACCTTACTACAAATTTCATACTTGACAACCTAATATATATGTATATATATATATTATGTATAAACTAGCAGAGGCACCCAGCATTGCCCAGGAATGAAATTGTTCCTTGTATATTGGAAGATAAAAGAAAAATATGCTGTAAAGAAATTTGTTATTCTAAATTGAGTTTATTCATCAATTGGGAAATCAATTCTGAATTCATAATACAAAAATAATAATAATAAAAATAAAAAATCTTATATGCACAGTGTTGTTTTGGAAGAAGTTTAGGTTCATGTTCATTCACAAATGTAACCAAGTCTGTGATGTCATAATTTGTCTCTTTTGATATGTCTCTTGAAGTTAAATCACTAATTTGATGGCTTGTTTTCAGCAGTCCAGAGCCAGACTCTTGCAAATTTTTGCCTCCCATGGCCAAAACTCAATCCTCAATTTCAGTCAGTGCTTAGTTAAAAATTATTTCAGAGAACTGAATACTGATATCTGGGTTTGCCTGTTGAACTGCATACTTTAAATCCTCAGCCGTCTCCTCATGATGTTTCATCTAAAGCTGTAGGGGACTGCCAAGTTGACACATGTTCAGTATAATTGCAAAAAGGTTACAGAGTTTCCTTGGAGAATCTGATACTGATGCTTCACTCAATGCAAAGTCCCAATATTCATCATTTTCTAAAAGAAACTTTGTTGATAGCATGCTTCCCTATAAGTTTCACACATGACCATCGAATCTTGGAACCACATACTTCATGCAAAAGGAGGCGTAAGTAGTAGCATTCTGCTTGGCTTGTGGGAGACACTGTAAACTCTTGCAAGAGCATTTAGCCCCACATTTTCTCTTGTGCCATTTATTGTTTTTTTCAGGTGTAATACTTGCGCAATTGTGGGTAAAGGAGTTTTCTTGCATCTTCATCTACTTGACACAACTTAAAAAAGATAGTAAGGCTAGTTTCTTTTGAAGAAAGTGCTTGTTGCAAGGTTGCTTGTTTTGTAAAGATAACCCTGTGGTCATTCTCTAGATGGACACTTAGATGAATGATGGCTGGGTGCCTCTCATGAATGGGAAAATTGAAGATGCACCAAAAAGCTTCATTGGTACTAATGTATCTTCCTCTGTCATACTGTGCATCTTCGTCATTTTTGTTTATCAGCTGACTGCCATTCACATAAGAGTGTATGTTGCAGCATCTAAGCCTTTGTTTATATATTTGCAAACATACTTGATAGAATTAACAGAGTTGCAGGATTCAACATTGACTCTGGCTACTTGTACTCATCTTTGCTTCACTGTAGAATACTGATCATCTACATCCACCCCGACTCATCTTTTACAAAAATTAAAATGGGGATTAAATGAAAAAATGAGTTACATGAATATCTTCACAAGAGTAATTGAAATAAAAGGCAATTGTGGAACTCCCCACACATGCACACACACAGAGTATCAAACATCAGATGAAATGGACATGTATGAGAGAGAAAGAGAAGGGGTGTGTTGTCATGTATACGTACATACAAAAATATGCATACATTTTTTTGTGTGTGTGTGTGTGTATGAGAGAGAGAATGCCACATAGACATCACTCTCTCTCTCTAAGCCTCACACACATACATACAAATGTATGCATATGAATTTATGTATGTATACATGACAACGCACCCCTTGACTCACTCATTCACTCTATCTCTCTATCTCTCTCTCTCTCTCATTCACTCTCTCTCTCTCTCTCTCTCTCTCTCACAAACACATACATAAATGTATACAAATGTACTTACAAAAACACACGTGTGCATGTGTGACTGATGTGTGTGTGTGTGAGAGAGAGAATATTGCGAACAATGAATGTAATAAACATGAAATGAAAAAATCATATAAATAAAAGCTCTTGTACAGAATGTTTAAATTTGTGAACTTAATATATATTTCTTTCAGTAATTTATCATAGTTGTTTGCAAATAGTGAATTAAAACTTGAAATGAAAGCACAGAAATAGGGAGTGAAGCTTTTTGGTGTTGCTACATCAATACTGGAAGCTGACATAGAGAAACCTTTTTAAAGAAGTGAATGATATATATGAAGCAATATTATTTTTAGTAAAAAGATCAAATGAAGAGCCTAACATTTGTCCAAGGCCAAATTATTCATGCATCACAAATATGGAAGCAGTTGGTGAAGCAATTTTCACGTGAAAAGCAAATACACAGACATCTCTATATTCAAAATATATTACATATGTATATACATACATACATATATGTATATATATATATATGTATATATATATATATATATATATATATATATATATATATGTATAGTTGTGTCTGGGGAGAGTCATTTTCTTATTGTGCCTTAAAATTTAACACACCGGTAAAATTTCCACTTATTTCTTATTTTTATTTTCCTAAAATTTTCGTTGCGTCTTGCAACCTTTTCAATAGTCTTCACTCTGACCATCAAGACTATTGAAAAGGTTGCAAGACGCAACGAAAATTTTAGGAAAATAAAAATAAGAAATAAGTGGAAATTTTACCGGTGAGTGTGTTAAATTTTAAGGCACAATAAGGAAATGACTCTCCCCAGACACAACAGTATATGCTTCAACACGAAATCACATAAAAAATCTTGCAAACCAAATCCCAAAACGAAATATATATGTGTATATATATATATATATATATAATGGAACAAAAACGCAATAGAGTACAATAAAACATTCAGTAGATAGGCGGACAGGAAAAAAACAACAATTAAAGGACAGGCAAAAAAAGACGAGTCATTCATGGCCCTTCTCCCTCAGTCAGGTTACCGGAAGTCCTTACTGCTTCGGGCAGTCACACTTGAGACAGTTCAATCTGGTTGCCCCCAAAAAAGTCTAAGCTAAGAAGAAAGCTAGCAAATGTGTATGGCATCAAAGACAAAAAAATGGAGAACATGGTACACAATTACAATTACAAAAAAAAGGAAAATAACAACAGGTGTCTTTTGACTGAGAATGAATGAAATTGAGCTGGCGTGTATTAAGTGAAAGCCTAAAGGCAGGAACATAGGAGAGGCACATAAGAGGTGTTGGTGGTCGGCAGTCAGGCCAAGAAAGAAAGCTTATGACTGGACAGACCAGTCACATGGAAGGAGAGAGTGGGGGCAGCAGGATTGAAGGATTAGAAAAAAATCAGACTGGGAAAGGTACAGGGGAGATAAATGAAGGGGAAACAGTTGGAGTTAAGGACAGAAAGGGCCAAGAAATGTGAGAGAGAGAGGGGAGAACAAGTAAAAGAAAAGAAGAAGAAAGTATGAGGAGAACTAAAAGATAGAGTAAGAGTCATACAAAATGTAGATACCTACTATAAGGTGAGCAGAAGTGTGTACGTATGCCTATATGTATATATAGATATAAAAAATAGAACAAAAACTCAATAGAGGAGAATAAAACATTCGGACAGATAGACGATACAGAGGCAGACAGGAGAAACAAAAACTAGGACAGGCAAAAAGAGAAGGTTCATTCGTAGCCCTCCTTCCTCAGTTAAGTTAGCGGAAGTCCTTACTGTTTCGGACAAGCACACTTGAAACAGTATATGTGTGTGTGTGTATATATATATATATATATATAGTACTACTACTACTACTACTAGAGTGTCAGGTGTGATGTACAGAATTAAATATTGAAAAAATAAGTCGTCAGAATTTTGGAAAAAATTTCTTTATTTTATACTTTCATTTTGATATTAGTGCTTCCGTTTGTCTTTCGAACTTATCAAATATAATTCTGTGAAATTACAGAAATCTTGCTTATTTGTATAAAACATGTTTTTTGGGGATTTTGTTTATAAGAGAACATTGTTTTTGTTTTGTCTTTTGGGGTGAGGCTTTGGAGACAATGGAAGATGGATAAGCAGATAGATACACAGACAGACTGATAGTCAGACAGATGGAAAGATGGGTAGGGTAAAAGAGAGAGAGGGGCTATTCATTTTCCTATCCACCACTTTCATTGTATTGAAATGGATAAAGGTAAAAACTTGTTTACTATTTACACCATCGTTTTGAGATGGTTTCTAGGGAAGAAAAGAAAAGAAAAAAAAAGAAGAAATATATATAGATAGACAGATAGATTGATAGTCAGACAGGTAGAAAGAGAGAGAAGGGCTATTCATTTCCTATCCACCACTTTCATTGTATTGAAATGGTCTTTTTAAGGATTGTCAAATATATATATATTTATTTATATATATATATATATATATATATATATATAAAGGTAAAGACTTGTTTACTACTTACACCATTGTTTTGAGATGGTTTCTAGGGATGGTAAGAAAAGGAAGAAATGAAAAGAAGAAAGAAGAAAAAATAGAGAATAAGAAATAGAAAATATAATATTTGTAAATTTGAAAAATCAATTCGTAAAAATAACTATATCTATCATATCATACCCACACATATATACATATACATACATACAAAACGTACTCTTTGCTTTTCTTTTTTCTCTTTCAAACATTTAACTTTGGAGAGAATCTTTTTATGAAGTGTAGTTCCATTGCCTTTCGATATTGTGGATCGTCCCGTGTACATTTGTAAAAGGGAAAGATCTTGAACTTTCCGTCTCCGCATATTTCCAGATGTTTACTCAATGGAATCATTCTTAGTTCTTCTTGCCTCTAACACTCTGTACATATATCCTTGGATGTACAAAACGCCAGAATGAATGGAACACAATCAGACTCACAGCCAAGATACACAACTAATACAGAAGCACTTCTTACAGAAATATCTAATACGTTAAATTTACTTATTTCAAGACTAGATGCAATCTTCACAAATACAGATAGAACTGTAAATGATACCCATATGGAAGGTGCTCCAATAACAGACAAACTACAAGGACAAACTCACTTGAAGCCACATCTCTAGAAGTACATCAGCATAATACCTTAAAACCATATCTCTGGAGGAAACTCCTGAATCAAAGGAAACATGCATACTGGAAAAGCATTCGATGCAACAATATAGCAAACACCTACCAGAACTGGCGAAGTTAAGAAAAACCAGCCCTGCCCAGAAAATTTCTTATTAAAGAAATAAGGAATGAATCACTGGAAGAGACAAATACACGTGCGAGTTTAGCTCTATGCCAATTGGAAACAGAAATCGCTCTTCTACAATCGTGAAAAGCAAGACACGAAGAAAAAGTGAAGAATATTGACGCAATTATGTTTGCTGAAATTGCTGAGCAAAGCAACAATCAATATCATGAAAAACTGCAAAAACTATGGAAAAAAGATACAAAGCGAGAAGAGAAATCCATAAAAATGTGGGAAAAACAACAAGAGTGGTTCACTAACTATGAAAAAAACTATGGAGATAAATCTATTCTGAAAACGAAACCACAACAACGAAGAAATTGAAAACAAATATAGACACTAACCCCAGAGGAATCGAACTGAGATACTGAACCTCTAATTACCCAAAAACATACACGGAAACGACCTCCATCTCGCCCCAAGTACAGACTAGAAAACCATATCCAACAATACATAACACTGCAAATAGCCAACAAATGAAATATAGAAGACGTCCAAACACTGTAGATGGATAAATGAAAAGGAAAACAGACATGAAAGACAACCACCAACCCGTAATAACATGTACCCCAGATGGATGAATATATAGGAAGAAAAACAAATAAAATACAGACAGCACAGATACTCTAATAGGAATAATAATCATGACAACTCAAGAAACACGATTTACAACCAATATTCCCATATATCTTGAATGGCGAAAAAAGCATGAAAGATGGGAAGAAAACGAAACTTATAATCAACAGAATTGGTATAAAAGACATGAACCATCCTCTCACCTACATGGAAATCAGAACACCAAGACCAGACAATGAAGACGTGGAAACACAATTCCTTTTTTAGGGAGGAAATACCAAAACCACACACTGGACCCAATAATACACCAAAGTTAATTAACTACACACAACATATACACCCGAAAATTATAAATTTATCAAATAGGAACATCAACAGCAATGAGATCAACCTCCTGTTAAAAGGTTTAAAGTTTACCCCGACATCCACGCCTAACCTAATTGAACTGAAATCTGATATTGAACACTTCAACTGTCATCTCAGACTTATAGAATTCTTCAACCATAAAGACTTAAATGATGAATCAATAGTCCAAAATAAATCCCACTTCACTCCCTATAAGGGAAAGGACAAATATTTGGATGCGTATATAGACACAATTTCAAAATTTCCCCTAAATACCCACAGATGTAAACAAAACCTTTGTAAAAAAGAAAAGAAAGCTTTACAAACACTGAAGAATGACAACACAATCATCCTAAAAGAAGCTGACAAGGAGGGCCAATAGTTATCATGGACAAAGACTATTATAAAGATAAAATATTGGAAATGTTAACAAACGAAACCTACAATAAGGAAGAACCAAGACACTCAGAAAAACAATAATGAATAAAATCAGAAGACTAATCAATGAATTCCAAGATTCTTTCGATGACAAGGAAAAAGAGTATATATGCAACTCTGTAATCAAAGAGAGCAATTTTTACGGATTGCCTAAAATCCACAAAAGCTCCGAAATACAAAATGCCATAAATAAGCAGAAAAACCAATATGTAGAAATACTAAGACCTGCTGACCTCAAACTAAGGTCAATAGTTGCTGGACCTCAAGCACCAACACAACAGCTAAGTCATTCTTTAGATATACTCCTAAAACTTTTGTGACCATTAATACCCAGCTATGTACGAGATGGCATAGATTTCATCCAACACATCCCCCACCCACTGTTGCAGAAGATACTATACTGGCAAGTTTTGATGTCACTAATCTCTATACCAATATACCTCACCTTTAGGCCTAGAAGCAATCAAACACTGGGTAGAAAAACATAGAGAACGGATAAATGATCGCTTCAAGACTGACTTCATCACCAAGGCCACATGTCTAGTACTAGAGGAAAATACCTTTAAATTCGACAATAAAACATATTGACAGATAATGGGTACACGATTTGTGCCCTCATATGCAAACTTAGTTATGGGATACTTAGAAGAAAAGATCTATGAGGAAGTAGAAAAATCTTTTGATCAGGAATACAAGAAAGATATTAAAAAAAAGAAACGCTTCCTTGATGATTGCTTTACTTTTTGGGAAAAATCGACTGAAGATCTAAACGTATTTAACAATATACTAAACACACTTCATCCTTCCATCAAATTCACAACGGAATCGAGTTGCAATGGACTACCATTCCTGGATATCCACATGAAAATACAAAACTGCACAGTCACAACAGACATATTTTACAAAAAAACCGATACACACCAATACTTAAATTTCTACTCTTGCCATCCATCACACATCAAAAGAAACAGCCCATGCAGCATGGCTACACGCATTTGTGCTATAGTAAGTGACCCTAAAACACGTGAAACCAGACTCAACGAACTGAAAGGCTTCCTTACTATACAAAAATACCCCTTAGGCCTAATTAATGAAGAAATTAAAACAGCAATGGAACTGAATATCACCCAACTACGGACACCAAAGGAAAAACATGATTCCGTTCAATAACACATACAGTCCTGGAACAACATATTCCACACCATAAAATTGAACTTGCCTATACTCCTTCAAAGCCCCAAGATGAAAACTCTGATTGAAAAAAACACCTTACGGAATAGCAGACACCAACCAAAAACCCTTAAAAACATTTCACAAGGGCAGAATTCAGATCAGAGACTAAACCAGAATTCATAGTAAAAGAATTGGAGATAGGAGATGTGGAACGTGTAACAATACCAACAACTTCAAATACATCGAAAGTGGTTCCCACATAAAATTCATGAGCAGATCTATTTAAAAAATAAATGCAGATATGAACTGTTAAACACAAAATCTGATATACTGCATTACCTGCCCAAACTGTAAAGAAAATTACATCGGCGAAATGAATAACTCCCTCTGCCAACGTGCAAGAATTCACAGGCAACATATCCAGCAAGAAGAACTAAGAATGATTCCATTGAGTAAACATCTGGAAATATGCGGAGATGGAAAGTTCAAGATCTTTCCTTTTCACAAGTGTACACGGGACGATCCACAATACTGAAAGGCAATGGAACTACACTTCATAAAAAGATTCTCTCCAAAATTAAATGTTTGAAAGAGAAAAAAAATCAAGAGGGCGTTTTGTATGTATGTATATGCATATATGTGTGGGTATGATATGATAAATATAGTTATTTTTACTAATTGATTTTTCACATTTACAAATATATTTTCTATTTCTTATGCTCTATTTTTTCTTCTTTCTTCTTTTCATTTCTTCCTTTTCTTACCATCCCTAGAAGCCATCTCAAAACAATGGTGAAAGTAGTAAACAAGTCTTTAACTTTATATATATATAAATATACATATGACAATCCTTAAAAAGACCATTTCAATACAATGAAAGTGGTGGATAGGAAATGAATAACCCTTCTCTCTCTTTCTTTTACCCTACCCATCTATCTATCTGTCTGACTATCAATCTATCTGTCTATCTAACTATCTATCTATCTATATATATTTCTCTCTCTCTCTCTCTCTCTCTATATATATATATATATATATATATATATATATTTCCTCTTTTTCTTTTCTTTTCTTACCATCCCTAGAAACCATCTCAAAACAATGGTGTAAGTAGTAAACAAGTTTTTACTTTTATCCATTTCAATACAATGAAAGTGGTGGATAGGAAAAAGAAAAGCCCCTCTCTCTCTTTTACCCTACCCATCTTTCTATCTGTCTGACTATCTATCTATCTATCTATCTATCTATCTATCTATCTATCTATCTATCTATCTGTCTGTCTGTCTGTCTGTCTGTCTGTCTGTGTATCTATCTATCTGCTTATCCATCTTCCATTGTCTCCAAAGCCTCACCCCAAAAAACAAAACAAAAACAATGTTCTCTTATCAACAAAATCCAAAAAAAACGTTTTATATAAATAAGCAAGATTTCTGTATTTTCGAAAGAGGAACGAAAACATTAATATCAAAATGTAGGTATAAAATAAATTAAAGAAGTTTTTTTCCAAAATTCTGACGACTTTTTTTTCAATATATACTTATATACATACACACACACACACACACACACACACACACACACACACATATATATAAGTATATATATATATATATATATATATATATATATATATAAACAAATAATAAATGAGTATATGCATATATACGTACAGGTGTGTGCATACCTACGTCTACCTGTATATATAGGTGCATATCTGGGTACAGGACATTGCAAACAAAACGTAGACAAGAAATAATAATAACCAGAGTACAGAAAACACACAAGCCACATAGAGAACATTTTCCTTCATCAGCTACCCCCGTTTTAACACCGGTGTTTCGAAGAGTTGGGCAGGATGCATCGTTAAAACGGCTCTTCCCATGGACCGCAAATTAAATTTGTATACACAAATTAAACCTGTACCATGGAGGAATGTAGTGGCAGACAAAAAAACAAGACAGGAAAACAAACGGAAAAGAAAACAAGACAGGAAAACAAACGGAAAAGGCCATGCGGCTAGTCGTGAAAAATTATGTGTATATGAACGCTGTGAGGTACGAACTTGAAAGTGGGGACGAATTAAGTTCGCGTGTTTGCTCGGCAATAGCCAAGGAAGAAAAGGATTATTGACCGGAAGCATGTGACCATGCAGGGGTAAGGGAGAGAGAGAGAGAGCGGTAGAGGGAGAAACAAAGGGAGGAAGTAGTAGAATAGGTGAGCAACGAGAGAAAGAGAGGAATATAGTAGTAACAGAAGGAAGTACGAGGCGGGAAGAGAGAGATATAGTAGTAACAGAAGGAAGAATGAGAGGGGTAAAGAGAGATACGTAGTAGTAACAGAGGAAGAACGAGAGGGGGAAAAAGTGATAGAGAAAGAGATAGAGTAGCGTCAGAAAATATAAAGTTGAAATTACTTACAACAGTGATAAATGAGTATATGCAAATAATAAATGAGTATATGCATATATACGTATAGGTGTGTGCATACCTACGTCTACCTGTATATATAGGTGCATATCTGGGTACAGGACATTGCAAACAAAACGTAGACAAGAAATAATAATAACCAGAGTACAGAAAACACACAAGCCACATAGAGAATATATATATAGTCGCAGGAGTGCCTGTGTGGTAAGTAGCTTGCTTACCAGCCACATGGTCCCGGGTTCAGTCCCACTGCATGGCACGTTGGGCAAGTGTCTTCTACTATAGCCTCGGGCCGACCAAAGCCTTGTGAGTGGATTTGGTAGACGGAAACTGAAAGAAGCCCGTCGTATATATGTATATATATATATGGGAGAATATACAAATAATAACAACAGACGAGGACAGGTGGTGTAAATAACAAAAGGATATATTAGTATGACGCTCGGGAATACGGAAAGTCTTTGACGTTTCGAGCTACGCTCTTCAACAGAAAGAATACGGAGACAAGGAGAAAAACACGCAGAAAAAAAATTGAATAGTGTTCAGTCAACGGTCTTGTCCCCCCACCATCGCTTGACAACCAATGCTGGTGTGCTTACGTCCCCGTAACTTAGCGGTTCGGCAAAAAGAGACCGATAGAGTAAGTACTAGGCTTACAAAGAATAAGTCCTGGGGTCGATTTGATTCGACTAAAGGCGGTGCTCCAGCATGGCCGCAGTCAAATGACTGAAACAAGTAAAAGAGTAAAGAGTATATATATATATATATATATATGTATAAGTATATATATTTATATATATATATATATATATATATATATATATATATATATATATATATGTATGTATGTATGTATGTATATATACTAGCAGTATAACCCGACCTTGTTCGGGTGTGACTTATTACGCCATCTACGATAAGTTTTGCTAGGTGAAAATCAACTAAAAAAGAAAGCCTTACAAAGAAAAAACCGTTCAAAAGACAATGAAATTAATAGGGAAAGTCTGAAGGCTGTTTTTCGTAACATTATTAAGCGTACGTAAATTTCATCCGTCTAATTGGCTATAGAAATGCTTGTGCAAAACAACTTTTTGCGCTGCCCTGATTATACATAGCAGGGTAATCCCTTTTCGCAGGAGCTAGGATGGCAATTTGTGATGAAGCGATTGCTGGCGCACTGTTGCTACACAGTTTTGTCAGAATTCTATCAGATTGGGCAGAAGATGTTGATGCACCATTTTGCATTATGTTCAAAGTAGCTACTGGAATGTGGTGAATTACTGCAGTTGTTGCTGTCATTTTAAACCGGTTGCTTTCTTTCCCCAGCAAACTCTCTTCTTTGGAAGCATAGTCTATGTATATATTAAACAGAACAACAAAATTTATAATAGATGGCAGGGTCGGTACTTTTCACATATCTGTAATTTTTCAGATTAACACCCGCACGATTACCCAACCCTAATCCGAAACCTAATCCTAACACTAACCCTAAACTCTAACCCTAAAACCCTAACCCTGACCCTAAAACTGTAACCGTAACACTAATACTAACCGTAACTCTAACCCTAAACCCTAACCCTAAACCCTAACCCTGACCCTAAAACCCTAACCCTAACCCTGACCCTAAAACCCTAACCCTAACACCCTAGTGAAAATTGTAGTATATTTACAAAACATTGATGAACATGAGTTATATTTTACTGAATGATTGTGTGCTTGCACGTGTATGCGTTTGAGAGAGCGAGAGAGGAAGAGGTAGAGAGAGGGAGAGAAAGGAATAGAGGTAGTTAAAAGTTTTCTTATGACAGCTTCTCTTCACTGCCTGTTACTTCATTAGAAATCTACGGATGCACATACGCTCATAATAGAGAAAAATGAAACAAATAGGGACGACTTGCTCCGAAACACCACCGAGTGGGGAACACTTCTCAAAAATAACCTACAGTTGTTTGCTTCAAAATTCCTACATCCTTGAAATGTACATACATCAAGGTATATTTGTAGAAAATTTCACAAAAAAATATTCATTTTCCTGGAAGTTAAGAGGAATTTAAATGGAATTTCCGAAAATTGAGCCCCACCCGCTCCCAAAACACTTTCACCGAAAATTTTTGTATATTCGGAATCTACATAATAAATAATATATGCATAGAAAATTTCATAAAGAAAATATTCATTTTTCTGAAAGTTATGAGCTTCCAAAGTCGGGTGGTACAACTCTGTAGTTATGCCACATTGACGAACATGAGTTATATTTTTGTGAATGATTGTGTTTACTTGCACGTGTATGCGTTTTGAGAGAGCGAGAGAGGAAGAGGGGGAATGGAGAACGAGAGCAATGTGTATGTTGTTGTCACAGATCACGTATGTGTGGTTGTGTGTGTTTTTACGTAACAATGTTATGAAAAATAGGTAAAGAATACTGACTTTGTATGTATCACTTTGTCTCCCTATATATATATGTATTATATGTTGAGCGTGTGTGTAAGAACAGCGTTCCAGGTAGAAGGAAAGAAATATAAAAGTTGCTAGAAACAACAGCCAAATCTCCCTTAAATCATACAAAGTAAACGGAATTTAAAAAATGTAATTACTGCACTGGAAAGTTCACATCGAGAAAATTCCATTGATGTAAAATTTTTTACGAAAAAGTGGAAAATGTGGATTTCTATACACTTTTAAAAAGGCTTCACACAGACACACAACTTCAGCTTTATATATTAAGATATATATATTATATATATATATATATATATATATATATATATATATATATATATATATGTAATAATAATATACATTTAATCAAAAGATTAAATGTGGTACTTAAAATGTTTGAGGCACCAGAATTTGGTGGGATAAAAACCAAAAACAAAATCAAGAGATTTGGTGAATAAAATTTGAAGAAAAGCAACAAAAATTCAATAGGTTATAGCAGTACATAGGTTTCGTACAAACTTCATTTATTCATGTAGTGAGAACACTACATAAAATGTGCAATGAAAATGTACTCCTCAGCTGCATAATGGAATTTCATTTTAGAAAGTCATATATATCATATATATATCTCCTCCACCTGATATAGTCCAATCAAGAGTTTTGATGGCACATCTGGTGTATAAGAGAATTTGACATTGCTGCCCTAAACTGTGTCTCATTTCGAGCCATTGGTTCGTCTGGTATCGTGGAGAGGAAAGCATCGAGTTTTGTCTTGAAGACCTCTATATCCATGTCTTGCAGGTCTCTCAAATGTTTTGGCAGGGCATTAAAGAGCAGAGGTCCTCTGAAACCGAGGCTGTTGCAGTACCTTGTTCTTATGTGAGATGCAGTGGACGGCACCTTTGGTACCATGCAGTGGCGACCTGTGCGGGCATTTTTGTAGTACTTGATGCCAAAGTTTAGCACCAGTCCTTCCAGTATTTTCCATATGTATATTATTACATATCTCTCTCGCCTGCACTCCAGGGAGTAGAGACCTAGTGCCTTCAGTCGCTCTCTGTAGTTCATCTGCTGGACTGTGGCGATCTTTTTTGTATAGTGACGCTGAATTGCCTCGAGTTCTGCTGTTCGCTTGACACTGTGTGGTGACCGCAACTGAGAGCAATAGTCTAGGCGTCTCAGAACAAATGTCTTCCATAGAGTCAACATGACTTTTTGATCTCTTGTTCGGAATGTCCTCAGTATCCACCCTGCCAGTTGTCTGCACTTTGTATGTATATATATATGTGTGTGTGTGTTCTGTTGTGTCTGGGGAGAGTCTTTCTCTTTTACTGCCTTATAATTTAACACATTCACTGGTAAAATTTCTACATTTTCATTGCATCTTGCAAACTTTTCAATAGTTTTTGACTCTATCCATTATTCACACTGCATTCTATTTTGTTTGTTAGTGCGCATGTGTTTGGGTCAGCACATGTGTTTGGGTCAGCGCATATGTATATATGAATGTATGTATATTTGTATGCGTGTATTCTGCATATTCATGTGTTTGTGTGTCCACATTTATGTGTTTTTGTGTGTGTTTGTATATGGGTGTGTACCTCTGTCTTTGTGTGTGTGTGTATATATGGCCATGTGTTTCAGTTTTCATTTGCGTATGTGTGCTTGTCTGTTCATATAGCCTATGTACCTATCCATCTGTATGTTGATCTGTTTACTTTCATATCATATGCTTACATACATGTGCATATACATATATATATACATACACCCACACACACACATACATCTATCTACATAACAGCCTACCTGTATATAAATATAAACTGTGGGTATGGGGGTATGATATCTACTACGTATATTTCCTATTTAGTTTTGGGGAAGTTTCATTTATGAGGACGTACTCCCGTATTTGTCTGAGTGTTGGGTCTTTTGAATGCTTGGATAAGATGCAGATGTCAAGTTGACCCAGGTTGCCTCCATGTTGGTCCTTGGCATGTTGGTAGAGTATGGAGGACTGTTTTTTGTCATCATATTGTTTCACAATGCTCCTACATGTCTCCCCTATGTATGTCATGTTCATGTCTTTACCAGCACCTTCTATGCATCTTATGCTGTAAGCTACATTTCTAGTTCTACATACCATGCAGTTACCATTGGTGCATATGGTATTCTCAAAGGGGTATGTCCTACATAGTTGTGATCTGATGGAGTTCCCTGGCTTTTCAACAATCTTAATGTTGAGTTTGGTCTCCTTCAGAGCTTTTCTAAATCTATGGGCTAGTTCTCCATTGGCTGTGGCCTCTACAAACATCACTCCTTGATATTTGTCAGTTTTATACCACGTGTTCACCCTGTTTGCTTTGTCACAAGTTCTTTGCTTCTATATCTAGGGCAGGTACCACTGGTATCATTACGTATAATGTTATCTAATTTCATTCTAGCACCCCTATATACTCGAACCCCATCTTTCTGATCATATCCAGAGAATTGCATGCAGTGCATGAAGTTCTGTACATGTTTCTTTGTTTCATAGGGTTTGCATAGTGGGGACACGTTGTTGATTATCCTAACTAAGTCTGCTATCAGTATGTTAATTTTCATGATGTGTGACAAAGCCGAGTTCTTGTGAACAACATATTTTGAAGCTATGGGTTTCATGTAATAGGAGTGGAGAAGCTGCACTCTATTGTTCACAATCTCTAACCAAAGTTCAGTATCAAGTACAGGGAGTCTATCGTTGGGATGCTTAGAGGGGTAATCTGTAGTTACCTCAATATTTTGGTGGTTGGAGTTAGCTACTTGCTGGATGCTTTCAATTATGTTCTCAGCTTCTACACTACCGTAACTAGAGTTGGTTCTAACTATGATATTAATGTCATCTACATATATACTGTAGAAGAGTTGTGGGCTGTTCTGCTAAGGATTACTAAAGTTTTCTGTCTCACCAGGTCATGAAGAGGCCGGCCACATCTCCAGCTACACCGACATCGATAGCTGCACCTTGAACCTACATGTATAGTTTTTTGTTAAACTTTACTATGTGGTTCTTCAAGGTGGTTTTTCAAGGGGCCAGTGTAAAAACAAACTGTAAAGCTAGGAATGTAGTCTATAGTGTAAGATGTACAGAGGGATGGTGCAGTAACAAGACAACGACATACATAGGAGAAACAGCACGGAGCATAGGAAAGCAGGTAAATGAGCATTGGATGGAACTTAACGAAGAGAAGAGCTCATCGGTTCTGTACCAGCACGCCGAGCAGGAACATGGAGGCTCACTCAACAGCATAGAAGTTACAATTTTGTCCACACATAGAACAGGTACAATGCTTAGACAAATTAGGGAAGCTACACACATAATAGAAGATAAAACCTAGCCTGAATAGGAAACTACAATGGAACACTAACCCCCCCCCCCCAACACACCACAACCTATGACAGAATAAGATCCCCATAAACTGATAACAATATGAATATAATATAATATAATACAATACAGAGATAAATAAATGGAATTAAATAACTATATACATTAACAAAATAAATTAAATACAAAAAAGGAAGAAAAGAAAAAATAAGCAGATATAAACAAATGAACAAAATAAAAGCAAATTAAACGAATGTGTATAAACAGGGGATACTGATAATACAGGCACATTCCCACACACACAAATAAAGACACATACAATAGGAATACAAAATGGCTGATCATTACTAAGGAAAGGCAGAGAAAAAGAAAGAAGAAAGCAAAGGACCATTGATGAGGTCCCAGAAGTGTGATGAAAGAACTGGCTGAAATACGATTAATATAAAATGAAATTGAAGACAGTGAACAACAAATATATAGTGCATGTGTTTTTATTGGCTAAACTGGCAACATGACTATCTCCAAATACAAAAAATCTGTTTTAACATACGAATTCACATCAAGAATCTTGCAAAATGAATATATATGTGTATGTATATGTATGTATATATATATCTATATGTATAAACATAATTAAGGGATCAGCAACAGTTACTTCACCACATACCGAAGTTCAGAAATAGCAGCTAAAGTGCTGAAACTCCAACAGATAGCATTATTTGTAACTCTCAAAGGCAAAACAAGAAGAAAAAATAACGAACCTAACCAATCGTAGTTAATCATAGATGCGTTTCTGGCTTAGAAGGGAAAAACTCTTCATTTCCTCATCAGTATGATATTCCAGTTGCAAATTCGACGATGCTAGCAATTGTGCATGCATGACCGAGCGACATCATGCATCGGCACAATTTGAAACCATCTCCGAACCTACATAGGCCAGCCAGTTCTTATCCCTCCTCAAGAATTACCATGTGCGTCACAAGCAATACCGCAGAAAATCTGCGGTTTACTATCAGGGAGTGAATAATTATTACAATTAAAAGGGTAAAGGATTATCAATTCATTAATTTATTAATAAATTAATAGTTAATAATTTTTACCAAGCCCTTCGGTATGTAAACACCATTATCGGTGAAGAACTTATTTAAAAGTTCTTATACATTTATAAACATAATTAAGGGATCAGCAACAGTTGCTTCACCACATACCGAAGTTAAGAAATAGCAGCTAAAGTGCTGAAACTCCAACAGATAGCATTACTTGTAACTCACAAAGGCAAAACAAGAAGAAAAAATAATGAACCTAACCAATCGTAGTTAATCATAGACGCGTTTCTGGCTTAGAAGGGAAAAACTCTTCATTTCCTCATCAGTATGATATTCCAGTTGCAAATTCGACGATGCTAGCAATTGCTGTCTGGCCTATGTAGGTTGCCTTTGTGAGTTACAAGTAATGCTATCTGTTGGAGTTTCAGCACTTTAGCTGCTATTTCTGAACTTCGGTATGTGGTGAAGCAACTGTTGCTGATCCTTTAATTATGTTTATAAATGTATAAGAACTTTTAAATAAGTTCTTCACCGATAATGGTGTTTACATACCGACGGGCTTGGTAAAAATTATTAATTATTAATTTATTAATGAATTGATAATCCTTTACCCTTTTAATTGTAATATATCTATATGTATGTATATTTGAAGAAAAGCAACAAAAATGTATTAGGTCATAGCAGTACATACGTTTCGTACAAGCTTCATTTATTTATGTAGTGAGAACACCACATAAGATGTGCAATGAAATTGTACTCCTCAGCTGTATAATGGAAGTTCATTTCAGAAAGCCATTTTGTAAATGTGTGTAAATACATGAGTAGGAGATGAAGAGAATAACATTTTGACTGGGCTGATAATCAACAGTCTAGTGAACCAAACAGGAATTTAATTTCTATATATTCTATTTGTTCTTTCTAGAAGGAGGGGTAAAATAGCAGTAATTTCAATTTAGAGGAAGGTAGGTTAGGTAGTAGTAGTAGGGGAAGGCAGGTCAGGGGTAAATCAAGAAAGAGGAAAAAAGAGAAGAAGATAGGAAAAAAAAGAAATAGAAAAACAATACCCTTAGGAGTGCCAAGAGGAAATTTAAGGTAAGGGAATATAGGTCAAGATATTGAAGAATTAAAGGAAATTACTAAGATTATACCTATTCGTCTGTGTATTTAGAATAATTCAAACATCTAAAATATAAAAAAATTAAAACCATAGAGAACATTAATAGTTAAATTAGAATAAGATATACATCTATGTGGGGTAGTAGAAGAGAGATATTATTTATAAGAAAACCATAAGAAAAGATATCAATGGCCAAAACAAATCAAAGTAAAAGGGGGGGGGGGAGAAGGAGAAGGAATAAAGTTAGAAAATCAGGACTAAACTAAGAGTATTAAAGCTATGGTGTCAAAAAAGATATGGTAGAAGAGACTTAGAGTTAGCTAGAGAAATGTAGGAATATTATCAGTGGGTTGGGAAAGGTTAAAATATATTCCAAATTTTATACTTTAAAGCTATAACTTAAATAAAGTAGTTAATAGTCTGAGAAACGAAAGCAGTTAAAATAATATATTACTAATAAGATTTATTTTTTTAAATATTTAAAGGTGCGAGAGTAACCCTAAGGTCAGATCTATTGTTAATTAAATTAGGATTATCCTTAAGTTTAAAAATTTCATAAATTTCCATTGAGCACAGTCCACAGCCGTATTTACTATTTCTATAGGGTTGTGCCCTCTTGATGATTTCCCATTTAAGGTTAAAATCAATACCATTATCCTTCAATTCCCAAATTTTACTAGATAATGACATGCTATTGGCCTTATGTTTAAGTCTAAACAATGATAAGTGACTGTATAATCGCTGTTTAAGATTGATTGTGCAACCAGCATAAATGTAATTATTAGTTGGAGTAGTTACTGTACATTTATAGACCATGTTACGGGCTAGACAACGGCCCAATAACGGGCAATGGGCCTTAATTCTACAATTGCAATTAAGGGGATTATTAGCTATATATATATTATTATGTTGATTGTTAATACAATTATCATAATTGATTATATCAATATTGTTGGTTGTATTACTGGATATGCAATTGATATAGTTTGAGCTAGGAAGATTTATCTCATCAACTATGTTAACAGTTGAAGTGTTATTATGTTCATTAAGTTGATTAAGATTAATGTTTAAGGGGTTAGATGTGTTGTAATCAGTTTCATAATAACTGTTTTGAGTATTATCATCACTACCATTTAAATGGTCATTAGAATTATTGTTGTTATTTATTGAATTATTATTGGGATTTTCATTGTGAATTTCTTCACTAGTATTCACTGTATTATTGGTATTATCATATACATGATTATTGGTAGCATTGGTATTATTAATTGCCTGGTAGTTATCTATATTTCCATTAATAATAAGACAATTCTTATTTTCAAGGGTCCTAGCTAATTCTATGTTCTTTTTAGAAAGAAGAACAAATAGAATATATAGAAATTAAATTCCTGTTTTGTTCACTAGACTGTTGATTATCAGCCCAGTCAAGATGTTATTCTCTTCATCTCCTACTCATGTATTTACACAAATTTATAAAACGGCTTTCTGAAATGAACTTCCATTATGCAGCTGAGGAGTACAATTTCATTGCACATCTTATGTGGTGTTCTCACTACATAAATAAATGAAGCTTGTACAAAACGTACATACTGCTATGACCTAATACATTTTTGTTGCTTTTGTCCATGTTGTGTGTGATGATATTTACGAGTGAATGACTTCACAAGTAGAAAAATAAGGAGAGGTAATTGGTTATCATTATTATTGTTATTGTTGTGAACAAGGGAGATAACTGTTCAGCTTTCGGTAAGGGGAGGGGAATATATATGTACACACACTAAAAAAAAGGTTTTGAAAAACATGTTTAGTGAGGGGATTTATGTACAGTGATGTACAGTGATGTAATCGTGAATTGAAATATGTAAAAAGATAAAAGTTGGTTATGCATGCATATTAAGACGTGTTCTGTATTTTTCAATGAATAAAGTTTCTTTATTTAAACGTTCTTGTGGAGAGATTGTGTCTTTGCACTGGTAGAAAGGGAAGACTGTGAAATTTTGTTTGATGTTATCTGCACATCTTTCTATATGTTCACTGAGAGGAATTTGCCTGTATTGCGGGGAAACAGATTTGCTCTTTATGTAGAGTGGTTCTCCTTCTCAAGGTCATATTCGTCTGTCCAATATAGTTGTGTACACAACCCAAGCAGGTTATTACATAAATTAGGTTCTCAGAGGCACAAGTGAAACCAGTTTTAATTGTGATTCTCTGTCCTTGTTTGTAAAGGAAATCTGAGCCTTCAAGCAAGTTGGGGCAGGTTCCAGAGTTTGGGCGTCCATGTTTTTTAACCGTTGGTTTTATGGTCATTTTGTAAAGCTTTGCATTTGTTAGCAGTCTCTTTAGTGACTTGTGTTGCTTTTTGCATTTGATGAGTTTGTGATTTTCAGGATGTCGTTCATTTTTGGATCTCTAGTTAGTAAAGGAAGATTTTGCACAAGAGTGTTGAATGCCTCACTATTTCTGTGGTTATGTGTTGATATAAATAGTAGTCTTTTGAGATGTGGTGTGGTGTTCTATTTTGTTGTTCTTAGTGATTTTATGTCTAATTTTTTAGCATGTTTAATTCCCTCATCTATAAGTGAGGGTGGATATTGTCTTTCAGTAAGTGTTGTTTTGAGGTCTTGAAGACGAAGGCCCCGAGTTGTTCTAACAGACACTATTGTGCAAATCCTTTTTGCCAAATTGAAAGGGATATTTATTTTGATGTGTTTCGGGTGCTATGAGCTTGCATACTTAATTCTTCTACATGGAAAAGCCTGACAGAAATAAAACAGACTACACCACAAACTTCAAATGTAAAAAAATCTAGAAAATTGAGAAAAATTGTATTACATGCATATAAGAAGGGATGACCACTGAGTGGACATCCAATATGCTTCAAAGAGATGATCTCTTTCTAGCATATCAGATTTATCATAGTCCTCCAGGCGATAACACAGGAATTCAAGATAGGATGCCCCTGAGAGCTCCTCTATGCTGATAAGACGAAAGTCCTAATAAGTAGGAAGGCAGATAAAACACAAACCCCTTCAGGTAGATGGCCCTGCTCAATCTGTAGAAAAGGCGTAGGTAGAAACTCTATAAGATGCACCCAATGCAAGCTATGGACACATAAGAGGTGCAGCAATATCAAAGGAAGGTTAACTAGGAAGTTAGTTTTTGTATGTAGCAAATGTTCAGGAGCAATAAACACTGTAAATGTGCAGAAAACAACTTCTGCCACATTCCAGGGAGAAAAACTAGAAGTGGTTGATAGCTTCCACTATCTAGGTGACCAAGTTAGTAGTGGGGGAGGGTGCACTGAAAGTGTAGCTGCTAGAATAAGAATAGCCTGGGCAAAGTTCAGAGAGCTCTTACCTCTGCTAGTGACAAACAGTCTCTCTCTCAGAATAAAAGGCAGACTGTATGACGCATGTGTACGAACAGCCATGCTTCATGGCAGTGAAACATGGGCCGTGACTGCTGAAGACATGTGTAGGCTCGCAAGGAATGAAGCCAGTATGCTCCGATGGATATGTAATGTTAGTGTGCATACTAGACAGAGTGTAAGTACTTTGAGAGAAAAGTTGAACATTAGAAGCATCAGTTGTGGTGTGCAAGAGAGACGATTGCGCTGGTATGGTCATGTGGCGAGAATGGATGAGGATAGCTGTGTGAAAAAGTGCCACACCCTAGCGGTTGAGGGAACCTGTGGAAGAGGTAGGCCCAGGAAGACCTGGGATGAGGTGATGAGGCAAGATCTTCGAACATTGGGCCTCACCGAGGCGATGACTTCTGACCGAGACCTTTGGAAATATGCTGTGCTTGAGAAGACCCGGCAAGCCAAGTGAGACCTAAATCCAAGGCCTCTGCCAGGGGTGTAGCCAGCCCACTTATGCGTACCTTTCCTTCATTGCGAAGACCTGTTGGGGCAAGCGAAAGCAAAATCGTGATGGCACCTGTGTCCAACGTCGCCTTTGTGGCACTTGTGCCAGTGGCATGTGTAAAGACTTTCGAGCGAGATCGTTGCCAGTGCCGCTGAACTGGCTCCTGTGCAGGTGGCACATAAAATACACCATTTTGAGCGTGGCTGTTGCCAGTACCGCCTGACTGACCTTTGTGCCAGTGGCACGTAAAAGCACCCACTACACACTCAGAGTGGTTGGAGTTAGGAAGGGCATCCAGCTGTAGAAATACTGCTAAATCAGATTGGAACCTGGTGTAGCCATCTGGTTCACCAGTCCTCTGTCAAATCGTCCAACCCATGCTAGCATGGAAAGCGGACGTTAAACGATGATGATGATGATGATGGTTTATATGTATGTACATATATGTGTGTGAGTGTGTGTATGTTCATATATATATGTATGTATATATATATACATGTGTGTATGTATATCATCATAAATATAAGGGATTAGCAATTGAGTTGCTTCTCCAACATACTGAAAATTTAGAAATAGCAGTCAAAGAACTACTGATTCTAAACTACAAATTTTTCTCTAAAACGGATGGCGATATTTATGGCACACATAGAACAAAAAACCGGAGGGAAAAGCATAAACAAAACAAGTCTTTAGTTAATTGGGTACGAATCGTTTCATGGTTAAGTGAATGAAAATTTCACTATTCCAATCTTCAGCCCAAATATTCTGATAAATTTGAAAGTGTCTCTAAAAAAATTCACGGTAATCTTTGGCCATGCGACACCAAAAATCAACGATAAGAAAGACACTTACGAATTCATCGGCTAGTGAGTTCAGGCATCCCACCCCAAAGAAATCCATTCCATGTGCGTCACAAATAGTCCCGTATGAAAAGAAGTCCCGTGTGGAGGGATTACGGTTTAACCATCTAACTTAGAGATATCAAATATAAAATATACAAGAAGTGAGGGCAGGGAATCGTCAATTAATAATAGAATTAATAATTAACAATTTTGCCAAGTAGTTCAGTATGAAAAAAACCTTTATCGGTAAGACCATTTATCATCATAAATATAAGGGATTAGCAATTGAGTTGCTTCTCCAACATACTGAAAATTTAGAAATAGCAGTCAAAGAACTACTGATTCTAAACTACAAATTTTTCTCTAAAACGGATGGCGATATTTATGGCACACATAGAACAAAAAACCGGAGGGAAAAGCATAAACAAAACAAGTCTTTAGTTAATTGGGTAAGTACAGAGCATTGAAAGAGTCTATAATATGATGTTAGAAGAATGTTCAGACACAAGGATGATAAATACCAGTTCGTAGTCAATGTACACAGTATTTGAAATGCTGTATCAAGAAGTTGAGGCTGCAATGCAGAGCCAGGGAGAGGCACATGTCATATAAGAAGTCGTGGCTACAATGCTGTTGTCGGTCTCTTGTTACAGGAATTCTTGCAGATTGTATTTGCTGTTAACAATGGTGAAGTAATTCACAAACAGCATGGAGATAGAACCTGTACGAGTGCTGCTGGTTGCTGTGTACGTAGCAAGAAGTTGATGTCATTAAGAAAATGATGGTGGTGACAGAGATGGAGGTCCTGAATGCTGCTGGACGAAGTGTTGATGAGTCTCCATGTGGCTGCTGTTGTGTCACCGCTGGAACTGGCTGTGTGCTCTGTGGTCAGTGGCTAGACCTCAGAAGGCCTGAAGTTGAAAGACCTTGAGACAGTGTGAAGCTAGCGTTTTATACAACGCAGTTGGCCCACCGAAGGTTTAGAAAAGACTGTCTCACATGACCTTATCTGAAGGCTGCGATTGGTTGAGTTGCATCTTGGCACACAATAGAGCAAGTGACAAATTGCGCCAATACTAACCAATCATAGTAGTAGACACAACAGGGTCCAAAGGTGCAGCCGAAGGCTAGCTGTTATCTACTACGTCCGTATTCATGTATATGTAACAGAGAGAGAGAGAGGAATTTCCCTTAAGTTGTTCGCTATAATATCAAAGCAGTCATTTGTTTTAATTGGTTGAATCAATCATAATTTCCCTCTTTTTTGTCTCTCTCTCTTTCTTTCCCCCTCCCTCCAGCCACATGACCTGTACATTATTCTGTTATCAGCCAAGAATGTCACTTACCTCAGTATCTGCTGCAGTTAATGTGGGGAACTGGCAGAATTGTTAGTATACCAGGCAAAATGTTTAGTGGCATTTCATCCATCTTTACATTCTGAGTTCAAATTCTGCCTAACTCAACTTTGCCTTTCATTCATTGAAATAAGTACTGGTTGAGCGCTGGGGTCGATGTAATCAACTTACCCCCTCCCCCAAATTACTGGCCTTGTGCCAAAATTTGAAACCAATATTTGCTGCAGTATTTTCTTTTTACTTATTAGTAATCTTTTATGATCACAAAATGAAAGATCAAACATGACACCCTTCAAGGTTCATCATCATTTAACACATTTTCCTCCATATTGAATGATTTAACAGGAATTGGCCATCCAGAGAGCTGTTCCAGGTGCTTCTGCCTGTTTTGGCATGGTTTTACAGCTGGATACTCATGTGGAACATGTTGAATATAGGCACTTCACCCTCTTCCACACACTTTTTGGTTTTCTCAAAATCTCTTTGGGTTCTTCTTTTTAACATCAAAACATTTTAATTTCTTAAATTTTCTCCTCACCAAAAAAAAAAAAAATAAATAAATAAAGATATGGTTTTCAACTCATTTTGAAATTTCATTCTTTTGGAGGAATTCCATGTTTTAAGATAGTAAAATGATTATTTTGATAAGAAAAAGGTGTTTTATAAAATTTTAATTTCCTTTGACTGATTGCTTACAGTTAATTTCTACTTTCATTTTGTGGTCATAAAATGAAGAAATACCATTCATTTATTGTTATTCTTTGACTTGTTTCAGTCATTTGACTGTGACTATGCTGGGGCATAAGCTTCTATGGTTTAGTCAACTAAATCAATTCTAAGTTAATTTGATTTGTCAGTCTTTTTTTGGTGAACTGCTAAGTTACATGGATCAGTGTGACACATGATGGACATAGCCAGAGTTTCAACTGAATGTTTCTCATCTATTAAGAAAAATACCATTTGCTGAATAAATTGTGGAAAATCACAACAAAATTAAACTAAATATCAGATGAATAATTCTATTGACAGGGAGCTGTGGGTTGCAGGTTTCTTCATTCTCCCTTATTGGTTACATATTTGGTGTGAGACTAAGTTGGCTCTTTAAATTAGTTGTACTTCATTTGGCAGGGTTCTATGACTTACCTTCTTTTTATTGTTCTGGAATGCAGAATACAGTTCTTTTAACAGTTATAGATTAAACGTTTTGGATTTTTTCCCCTTTTTTGTTTATTATTCTATCAGGATTCTAGTTTTTGGAAATCCACCCAAATGCAACCAAGTATAAAAATTTCAAAGCCAGTCATGGGTGAACTGTTTAATAAAAAAAAAACAAAACATTGATTTTCATTGTTTTCTAGCAAAAACTCATCAGAATATGATACAGGACTATGAAGTTACAAAAAAGTTGTATCCCTAGTGCATACAGCACAGTGAGATTTGTAACCAGGTTTTGGGTAGGTGTTCTGCTAGCTATGAGCAGGTCTTCTTGAGCATGGCTGAGCACCAACCCTCCCAACCCATTGTCATTTCCTCTGTAAGGCTCCGCATCTTGAGGTCAGCTTTCACAACCTCATCCCATACTGCTTGGCAAAGATCTCTAATAGCATTTACTAAGACATTTGAAGATGATGCAATACTACTATTTAGTGAGTGCATCATCTTTATGAAACAAACATTTAGTATTGCATTATCTTTGAAGGAATGATGAAACATTGCATTATAATTCAACAAGTATAAAACAGTGACAGCTTGCCAACTATTTATTTTTCCTTTGGTTTTATAATTGTAATCCTTCTATGAAATATCAAGGTATCAAAAGCTAAGCCTTGAAGAGATTTCACAATTATTATCCAATTTAAATAAAAAATGGAAAAAATTATTTGTGATGAATCTTCTTTTCCTGAAGGTGATAATGAAAGTGATCTTGTCAGTATTACTTATTCAGAATCGGATATGATGACAACAATGCTGACATAAAGTGGAATTCCAGAAGTGGAATTTTGTGTAGATCCATGTGGGTTAAAATCCTGATGTAGTAAACATCCAAAGGAAAAAGACATGAGCATATCAACATTCAATAACAGATTGGTAGCGAAGGGTGGCTATTAAGTGGTAAAAGGAAAGAAAAGTAAATAAATAGAAAGAGAGGTAGTTGGAGTGAGGGGGGGATTTAGGGATTGGCTTTAGGATGAAGTAAGGTGTACAGGTATATGGTGACTAAGAATATTGTGTAGGTCTACCCCTATACAACTGTATTGAATAGGAAAGGAAGGCCTTGGTGACTAGTAAAAATAGTAGAGTTATTAACAAAGTGTAGAAAATTTAATAAATTAGTAGAATTGCACATATCGTTTATATAGATAAGGAAGAGTAATGGGCCCTGGGGTACTCCTAGCTTATAGTGGATAATGGTGATTTTGATGTTTCAACAGAAACATACTATTCACGCTGAGAGATATGATCTAAACCAATTGTTAGGAACTCCATATGCTTAAGTTTGGCCAACAATATAACTGAATGTACAGAATCAAAAGCTTTACTGATATTAAAGTAAAGTGCAAGGAAATATTTAGAGATGTTTAGTGAACTGTAGGTATAATCTAGAAATTCAAGGATTGCATCAGCAGTACGTAAGTTTTCTCTAAAGTCAAATTGGTGATTTGATAGTATTTTGTTAAGATTGAGAAATGACTAGTCACTTGTGCATTAACTTTTCAAAATTCTTCGAGAGAGTGGATATAGGTCTGTTGTTACTTACATATAGGATATAGGTCTGTTTTATAGACTGGAATGACACATACCATTTTTAGACAGTCAAGGAATACACCTTGTGCAACTGATTCAGAAAAGAGCATTGCAATAGTAAGTTGACTATGTCAACAATCTGTTTGTAGATATATGAAGGGATATTTTCATTTGAGTCTGGTTTATTTTTAAGGGAGTTTATAACAGCTCTCACTTCGTCTGGGGAAGAAGAAAATGCAAAGAAGTTTGGGTTACTAGGGTCCATGTAGGACAATGAGTGGGGGATCTGATTGTTAAGGTTTGTAGCTAAATTAGAGAAGTAATTATTGAAGGTGCAGGCTATATCATAAGGGTTAGTAAGTGATTTATTATCCTGTAAAATTTCATGAATCATATGTTTCTTTTTTTGATTGTTTGTAAGTGTGTTTATTGTTTACCATGTTTTTGCATCACCAAGGTTTGCATGAAATTTATTTTGAAAATATTTATATTTAGCCCGTTTTATAATTGTAGTGAGTAGTGTTTTATAAGTGTTATAATTCTGAAAGGTTATTTGACCATTTTCGTATTGGCTAAAGAGCGCATACTTTTTATTAATACAATTTCAAATACCACTTGTTAACCATGGTTTGAGATAAAAATTAGGAGATATTTGTTTTGATCGAATAGGGAAGTCCATATTGTATATTTCAGAGAAGGTTGTGATAAAAATTTCCATTTTAACATTAATGTCTGAAATAGGAAGAGTTATAAAATTAGAAGTAAACACCTGAAGAGACTTTATCTAAAGTGGTCAGGCTATGAAGAGACTTTTATCTAAAGTGGTCTGGCTATGATCATGGTTATATTTTATTACTGGTTCATGTAAATATCCTTTGAGATTGAATAAGGTAAACGTAGGAGAATGTTCAGTTATTTCTACGTCAAAAACTCCAGAATGAGTTTTGGAAAGTTGATTACACCATATTTGATCTGGACATGAATTGGAAGTTGCTTGATTTCCGGTATTAGTAGGATTTAAGATGTCAATGTTAAAATCACCTGATATGACTGTGGTGTGGTTCAGATTACAGGAGGACAGATTATTTGATAGATGCACAAAATGTGTCATGATGAATCAGAACAATTTGTGTTGAAGAAAAAGAACAATAAGAGAACTAGAAAAGCACACAGAGAGCACAGACCTCTGCCAAGCAGCTCATTTCCACCCATATACACGCATGCTAAAAATCGCCCAGTTTCCCAAACCAATGCCAGCAAAACATAACCTCCTTGGCAGGGTTAAAAAAAAATAACACAGCCATATGGTATAAAAAAAAAACTTTAAAAACAGGAATCATCTGAAGCAGTTATAATACATCAATGACAACAGCAAGCTAGTTTCACAGCGGTGGTGGAGAGAACAAAGCCTGAGATTTCTGAGTCGATCTCAATAGTCAAGGCTTGTCATGTCATCTTCCACAGACCTCCATCAAGCAGCTCATTTTAAGATAGATATGCGAGTAAAATTACTAATAGAGAAACGAAAATAAACTTAGGAAACAGAAATGCCACCATAGGTGAAGTGGAAATGATGAACGTGTTTTCAAGGGAGATAATCAAAGAACATAACATTGTAATATTTCATGTAAAGTAAATATAACAAATGAAAAACCCTTCAAGAATCCACAAAAATTTACAGATCACTACCAAAATTTTATCATCTGTTCCTTGTGTCATTACCAACTTTTCGTGCAAGTTTCATCAAATACCATTCACAACTTTTTGAGTTATTTTGCACACAGACGGACAAACCAACGCCAACAAAAACATAACCTCCTTCCTTAGCAAAGGTAATTAAATCCTGCAATCAACAGACACATTTGCCCAATCTCAGGAAAAAATTTAAATTATCAGTATCCCCATTGTGACTTCATCGCGGAAACATATATGTATACAAACTTCGTGTTGACAACCTAACACAACAACCATTCTATACAGGTATATATACAAGTATGTAAATGTGTATATATATATATATAAATGCAATTATGTAAACACTTCTGTTAGTTTGAATCTGGCATCATTGTGAAAGTTAGTAATTGATGTATATTGATAAAGGTATAAATTTGAGCAAAGTCGACTCCAACATCAGGACCGACTTCATGCAAGCATGAAGGCACATTGGCAAAATGCTGCTCTTCTAAATGGAAACCTTACCTGCCATTGTGGTTTTCTGGCACAAAGCAAAGTAGGCCTTGCTGTCCACTCAATAAAACACATAGTAAATGATTCACAAGCACTCTCAACTTGTTTCATTTGCCAAAAGGTTTGCAAGGCACCAGTAGGCCTCAAGAAACACATTCGTATCCTTAGAATATGATTAATGCTTTATTTTACTAAACCCTCATTTGTCATTCACAACAAGTGAATCCATCATCATCATCATTATCATCATCATGCTTTTTATGTACCACCAGCATGGGGACTAGTCAGGTGGTCCTGGCATCGATCACATTCGGATAGTGCTTTTTATGTGCCAGTCAGGGGGTACTGGCATCGGCCACGTTTGGATGGTGCTTTTTACGTGCCACTGGCATAGGAGCCAGTCAGTGGGTACTCGCATTGGTCATGTTCAGATGGTGCTTTTTATGTGCCACCGGCATGGGACCCAGTCAGGGGACACTGGCCATAGCCATGATATTGGTTTTACTTAACTCAACAGGTCTTCTCAAGCATATCATATCACCCGATGCATCAGGGGTACTGTTAACTGGGCCGGACATGCAACACTGGCATCAGCCATGGCTGTGATCTCACTTTACTTGCCAGGTCCTCTCAATTTCCAAAGGCCTTGATCTTCTGTCATTGCTTCTGTGAGACCTAATGTTCAAAGGTCATGGTTCACCACCTCATCCCATGTCTTCCTGTGTCTACCTCTTCCACAGTTAGGAAGTGGCACTTCCTCACACAGCTGTCCTCATCCATACATAACACAAGACCATACCAGTGCAGTAATTTCTCTTGCATACCACATTTGATGCTTCTTATGCCCAAATTTTCTCACAGGGCACTGTTGTGTATGCACACTGACATTACACATCCAGCAGATCACACTAGCTTCATTTCTTTCAAGCCTACACATGTCCTCAGCAGTCATGGCCCATGTTTCATTGCCGTGTAGCATGGCAGTGCGCACACAGGCATCAAACAGTGTACATTTCATCCTGAGTGAGAAGTCCTTAGTTGCCAGCAGAGGTAGGAGCTCCTGAACTTTGCCCTTGCTATTCTTATTCAAGCCGCCACACTCTCAAGAGCAACCACCCCCACTACAGACTTGGTTGCCTAGATAGTGGAAGCTATTAACCACTTCTAGTTTCTCCCACTAGCATGTGATGGAATCTGTTTTCCATACAACTTCAGTATTTATTTCCCCTGTGCATCTGCCACACACAAAAACTATCTTCCCGGTTAACCTCCCTTAGATATTGCTGCACCTTTTGTGTCCATAGCTTACACCGGGTACATCATATGGAGTTTCATCATATGCCTTTTCTACATATCGCACAGGGCCATCTACCTGAAGGGGTTTGTGATTTGACAGCCTTCCTACTTACTAAGACTTTGGTCTTTGCTAGGTTAACCCTAAGGCCCTTCGATTCTAAACCTTGCTTCCACACCCTAAACTTCTTCTCTAGTTCAGGCAGTGTCTCAGTTATTAGAGCAAGGTCATCAACATAGAGGAGCTCCCAGGGGCAGCCTGTCTTGAATTCCTCTGTTATTGCCTGGAGGACTATAATGAATAAGAGGGGGCTGAGGACTGATCCTTGGTGAACCCCTACTTCTACTCGGAATTCTTCACTATACTCATTGCCAACCCTCACCTTACTGACAGCATCCTTGTACAGGGCTTGTACAACAATTACCAACCAGTCTTCTATCCCCAGTTTCTGCATTGACCACCAGATAAGGGATTGGGGGACCCTGTCAATGGCTTTCTCCAAGTCAACAAAAGCCAAGTACAGAGGTTTATCTTTGGCTAGATATTTCTCCTGCAGTTGCCATACCAGAAATGTAGCATCAGTGGTGCTTCGCCTGGCACAAAACCAAACTGCATCTCATCTAGGCTTACTCTCTCCCTAATTAGTTGGGCTATGACCCTCTCTGTAACTTTCCTCACCTGATCCAATAATTTGATACCCCTGTAGTTATTTCTACCTAAAACATCACCTTTACTCTTGTAGCAGTCGACTATGGCACTGCTGCACCAGTCATTGTGTATGACTCCTTCATAAACTACCTGATTTATGATGCGGGTGACAAGACCATAACCCACACTGCCCAATATTTTAAGCATCTCAGCAGTGATTCCTGATGGGCCAGGTGCTTTCCCTGTCTTCATATCCTTATTTGCTTTATCTACCAGGGTACTGTCAATTCGGGTAACTGGTCCCTCAATTGGGTCAACCTTTGGCAGACTCTCCTCTTCCCATTTATTCTCCACATTCAGCAGTCTTTTATAATGGCATCTCCAAGTCTCTTTCTTTGCAGAATCATTAATTGTAATGGCACCATCATCCATGCAGCCACATTTCTCTCCTATGACATCATGGCTTTCTCTCATACATTGTCTTGTAATCCGAAATACTTCAGTTCTTTGGTCCTCACATCACTGGACATTGGCAAACTTCTTTTCTGCTACTCCCTTGGCTATATATACCTATCTCCTAGCTTCCCTTTTGGCTATCTGATGCATTCTCCTGCTATCCCCACTCTTCCAGGCCTTCCAAGCCTGTTTCTTTGCTCTAATGGCCCTGTCTACAGTATTGAAACACCACCATGTTACCTAGGTCCAGAAGGGACTTGGCACTAGCCAGAGACTTGGTTTGTGGTGCTCAGCAAGCTGTCTTGTAGGAATTTGCAGCTGCCTTCTATTTCACAGAACTGTAGCTCCTTCTCCCTATCATCAAATTTCTTGATAAGGCTATCCCTAAATCTCTGACCATGTGAAGGGTTCTTAAGCTTCCAAGTCCTTCTTTTCCAGGTTGGTCTGCTTTTTGGCAACCTTCTGGCCTCAAGTCTAAAGTCACTAATAACTAGTCTATGCTAGAGGGTACATTCTTCACCAGGGAGGGGTTTTGTATTTAAGAGCAACCATGCATCCTGCTGTCTGGTGAGAATGAAATCAATCTGGCTTGCAGAAGTTGGTGTTGCAAATCAATAGGTTATTCGCATTTCAGAACTTCAGGAACCTCTTCATTTCTAGTACCAACTCCATGGCCACCGAGTACACCATGGAAGATACCAGGTTGCTGTCCGACAGGCCCATTAAAATCTCCAGCCACAAAGATGAGGTCATTGTCACTCATCTTGAAGGTAGCTTGCAGAAGAATATCATGAAAATGATCCTTCTGTTCATTTGGTAGGCCCACTTGTGGGGCATAAGCAGAGATAATTGTAGCTATACCTTTCTGCAAGACTAGCCTATCGCACACCCTCACTACCTCTATGACCTTATCCACCCATTTCTCTGGAAGAAGTATGCTCACACCTATTCCATCACTATTATCTTCCCAGAAGGGTTTATACCTATGTGCCTTGCCTGTGAGGACTCTGGGCAAAGCTCCTCTCCACCCTACCTCTTGTACGCAACATACATCAACAAGTCTCCGTTCAAGTATCATATATATATATATATACACACACACACATTTATGTATATATATATATATATATATATATATATATATATATATATATATATATATATATATATATATATATATACATACATATATGTATCATCATCATCATCATCATCATCATATATATATATATATTAATCAAAGTGTACAGTATTATATTTTGGTCCACAGTGGGTTACTACTAAAAACAACAACAATAACAAAATAATAGTAATAGTTTATTTTATGTAAAATCAACACTGCAACACACATGATACAGTACAAATAATGAATAATATTACATAATACAAATATTTTTGATAATAATAACTATTTTTAACTTAGGTACAAAGTCACCAATTTTTGAGAGGAGGGACCCCAGTACTTAGGAGGAACTTTATTTTTATTGCTCTTAGAGGGATGAAAGCTGAAGGTGATCTCAGCAAGATTTGAACTAAAGTGTGGAACTAATAGCGCAAAGAATTTTTTCCAACACTCTAATAATTCTGCCAATCAACCATCTATAAATAGAAAAGAGAAAAAAATAATAGGTACTTCAAGTATGATAAAAAAAAAAAAAAAAAACATTTAGGCACTGCTTACATGCAGCACCATCGATATAACAAAAATAATAACACCAGCTCAATAGTGAAATGCAAGCACACAATAAAAATAAGACTGCTGAATGATGATGATGATGATGATGATGATGATGATGATGATGATTCTTTTTAATTTTGGCATAAGGCCAGCAAATTTCAAGATATGGAGCAAGTCATCAACTCTAGTACTTGGCTGGTACCTCTATTTTATCAACCTCAAAAGTATGAAAAGCAAAGCTAACCTCAGCAGGATTTGAACATAAAGAGTTGGACAAAATACCACTCTGTATTTTGTCCAGTGCACTAACAATTCTGTCAACTTGCCACCTTATGAATAATAATAATGATGACAATGATGATGATGATAATGATGATGATGATGATGACGATGATGATGACCTGATGCAGTACCAGGCAATGGCTCTCATGGCTTCTGATCTTAACTGATTGGAAGTGTTATCATGTACATTGTTTTGTTTTGGTATAAAAGATGGGCTAAAGCAAATATTCTGCTCAATACCACAAATTTGCTTGTCAGTTGCTTGACCGTAACCAGTTGAGTATGTCCTTTAGTGGCTGACAATATTTGCATCTCTGATCATGAGCAGAAGTAGCGGGGGAGCATCATAGCCATGTGTTGAGAGGAATTCTTTGGGGTTTGAATAATTCACATCTTGAAACATGGGTGTTTCATTCAACATCCTTAAACAACCCTTATTCAGGGACCTTTTGAGTGGGATGGGCTACTCAGCCTGATGAAAATTCTAACTGGGCCCCCACCTGCAAGGTCATGTGCAGTTTATCTTGATATGAGATCACCATGTCACGCACATATGGTCGTGATGCATGTGCCTGGTGTACCCTTATCAGATGGGTAGTCATGATGGGTATACTGGGCTTCATATATTTTACCCCAGTGTCACTTTGATAGCATGCATTGCTCTCTTACATAATAATAATAATAATAATAATAATAATAATAATAATAATGATGATGATGATGATGATGATGATGATAAACAAGTAACTGCAGAATATGTGGAGATGGACAAGAAACGATAAATCATATTGTCTCTGGCTGCCCAGTCCTGGCTAAGAAGGAATATAATCACAGACATGACAGAGTTGGGACCTACATACACTGGAGGCTATGCCAACACTAACAGAAAAAAGATGGTATAGGCACACACCAGAAAAGGTCACAGAAAATGAGAAAGCAACCATACTATGGGATATGCCAATACATACAGATAGAGAAATTAAGGCTAATATGCCAGATATGGTTGTCAGAGATCACCAAGAAAAAAGTGCTTTCTAATCTAAAAGAAACGGAGAAACTTTCAAAATACAAAGACCTGGAAATAGAGGTAACTCGAATGTGGAGTCTAAAAACAGGAACAATTCCTATCATAGTAGATGCATTAGGTATGATAAAAAAATATGCAGACAAATACATAACAAAAACACCAGGACTAACAAGTATATATAACATACAGAAAATAGCACTACTAGGCACTGCACACAACCTATGTAAAACACTTTCAATACAGTAAAAATAAGAGCATCACAGCAAACCACAGCATACACCCAAGGCACACAGAGCTGCGCTCGGTAGTGCACATGATGAAAATAGTAGTAATAATAATAATAATAATAATAATTTACTGCAATAATATCGCAGAGATTGAGTAAGCACCTGGAAAATAACAACCTGTTTCCAGAAGAGCAGAAGGGATGCTGCAAGGGCTCATATGGCTGTAAAGATCAATTAATGATCAATAAAGCCATAACTGAAGACAGCCCGTAGAAAGAAGAAAGGCCTGGATCGACTACCGAAAGGCTTTCAACAGTGTTCCCCACACGTGGATCCTCAAAACACTAGCCATAAACAAGGTGGCACCAATTATTATAAAATACATAAGGCACTCTATGAATAAATGACAGACAGTGCTACAGCTCCAAACAAAAGAGGGATTGGTGAAAACGAAAGCCATCCCCATTAGAAGAGGAATATTCCAGGGAGACACGCTCTCTCCACTCCTGTTCTGCCTGGCACTCACACCTTTAACTGAATTGCTAAATAGAACTGGATGCGGATATAAATGTTACGGCAAAACAGTCAGCCACCTTTTATATATGGATGACCTAAAATTATACGCTAGAAATGATAAAGAGCTGGAAACACTACTACAGACAGTACATGGATTTACCAAGGAAATAGATATGAAATTCGGATTAGAAAAATGTGCCAAAGCAACCCTGAAAAGAGGAAAACTAGTTAAGAGTAGCAACATCACACTAGATAAGGCCAATGAAATAAGAGAACTAGACGAAAGCCAGCCATACAAATATTTAGGAGTTGATGAACTAGATAGGATACAACACACACAAATGAAAGAAAAAATAAAGAAAGAGTACTATAGACGAGTTAGATCAATACTAAAAACAGAGCTCAAGGCTAAAAACAAGATAATAAGTATTAACACTTTATCTGTCCCAGTTATAAGTTACAGCTACAATATCCTTAACTGGATACTAAACGGACTATCTAAAATAGACAGGAAAACAAGAAAAATAATGACAGGATCTAGGATGCACCACCCAAAATCTGACATAAAAAGGCTATGTACAGAAGGTGGTAGGGGTCTTATACAGCTGGAAAACTAATATAAAATAACCACCATAGGACTGCAAAAATACCTACTTCAGAAGCAAGGAAAACTAATACAAATAGCCACAAAACATGAGCAAAACAAAAAACTGTTTTCAGTATTTAAGGAAGCTAACAAATATAAACAAGAAATCATACTACCTAACGAATACGAAGAAGAAGAAGAAGAAGAAGAAGAAGAAGAAGAAGAAGAAGAAGAAGAAGAAGAAAAAGAAGAAGAAGAAGAAGAAGAAGAAGAAGAAGAAGAAGAAACAACAAAAGCCATAAAACAAATGAAATCCAAACTAAAACTAGAATAGCAACGGACCATGATAAAACAATGGCAAGAAAAGCCCCTACATGGTAAATACTGGGCTAAACTAAATGCAAAAGAAACAGACAGAGAGAAATCCCAGTAATGGTTGAGAAGCTCAGGACTCAAAGCAGAGACTGAAGGTTTTTTAATTGCTGCACAAAACCAAAGCCTCCCCACCAGAAATTACCAAAAACATATAATGAAAAGAAACATAACAAGTAACTGCAGAATATGTGGCGATGGACAAGAAACAATAAATCATATTATCTCTGGCTGCCCAGTACCGGCTAAGAAGGAATATATTCACAGACACAACAGAGCTGGGACCTATATACACTGGAAGCTATGCCAACACTATGGAATAACAACAGAAAAAAGAAGGTATAAACACATGCCAGAAAAGGTCACAGAAAATGAGAAAGCAACCATACTCTGGGATATGCTAATACATACAGATAGAGAAATTAAGGCCAATAGACCAGATATAGTTGTCAAAGATCATGAAGGAAAAAAAAATGCTTTCTAATTGATGTATCAATACCAGCAGATGACAACGTTTCCCTAAAGAAATGGAGAAACTTTCAAAATACAAAGACCTGGAAATAGAGGTAACTCGAATGTGGAATCTAAAAACAGAAACAATTCCTATCATAGTAGGCACCTTAGGTATAATAAAAAAATATTCAGACAAATACATAACAAAAACACCAGGACTTACAAATATATATAACATACAGAAAATTGCACTACTGGGCACTGCACACATCCTACACAAAACACTTTCAATACAGTAACCATAAGAGCATCACAGCAAACCACAGCACACACCCAAGGCACACAGAGCTGCGCTCGGTAGTGCAGTGAAAGCACATTATGAAAATAAAACTACTGAACAATAATAATAATAATTTCTCAAATAGGTACAAGGCACTTTATTTTACAGACCTTAAAAAGATAAAAGTGTCTCAGTTTAATCCACTGTTTGACCTTCAAGGAATTTGAACACGGAACATATAAAGCCAAAATAAATGCCATAAGAAATTTTGTTTAATGCTCCAATCATTCTACCATCTATTGCCCATGCCCTAATAATATTTCCTTATATAGCCATAACATCAACAGTTTGAAAGAAAGGGTTAGATAAAGTAAATCAACCTAATATTTTACTGATACTTTATTTTATTGATCCCAGAAGGATGAGAGGCAAAATTAACCTTGACCGAATTTGAACTCAGAACACAAAGACTTCAAATAATAGTAATATTAATTATTTCTAAGATGCACAAGAAACTTTGGGAAATCTGCTGTAAGAAAAGACAAAAATAGTAAATGAGTAAATCAAAACCAAAGACGACATACATTGCTGCACAGTTCATGGAAGTATCAAAAAATTTCAAATGAAAAGAAAGCAAAAATATAAAAATAAAACTCCATTTTTTCCTTCCGAATCACAATAACTCTAAAGTTCATTTGCCAAGTCAAGTGTATGTGTGTGTGCGTGCACACTCATGAGAGAGAGAGAGAGAGAGAGAGCGAGAGCGAGAGAGAGAGAGAGAGAGAGAGAGAGAGCGAGAGCGAGAGAGAGAGAGAGAGAGAGAGAGAGAGAGAGAGAGAGAGAGAGTTGGAATGTTAATAATAAAACACAAAGTATGCTTGTAACTGCAAAACAAACATGTTTTCAAGAATTAAGTTTTTTCCTTCACTTGACAAAATAATTTCAAGATTCAAACTATTTCAAAATGTTTTGTCACAAAAGAAAAAAAAAGGAAACCAAATTCTCTCTTTTTTCTCTGATCTCCAGCAGGCAGGGCTATCCTTTTTACATCTTCGCACACTATATGTAGCTTCATTTTGATCTCTTTATGTCTTTTCTACCGCCATATACGGCAGCTGTTATCTTTACTACCTGTACAATGAATAGAACCAAAATTATTAGCATCCATTAAAAGTCATTGTTAGGAAGTAAAAAGTCAGAAATGATACAGCATTGAATTAAACTCTTAACAATATTTATTTCTATCCCTCTATCTATATTCTGAGTGCAAATCTTTATAGAAATTAACCCTAATTTTGTACTGAAATTGATTTAATTTATTTACATTCCTTTCCTTCAATGTGAAGATTATTATTAAATTAGTTCAATAATCATTGCTATGCTACTAGATGAAAATATTTCTTGGCTGTGTGGTAAGTAGCTTGCTTATCAACCACATAGTTCCGGGTTCAGTCCCACTGCGTGGCACCTTCAGCAAGTGTTCTCTACTATAGCCTCAGGCCGACCAAAGCCTTGTGAGTGGATTTGGTAGATGGAAACTGAAAGATGCCCATCATATGTGTGTATGTATGTGTGTGTGTATGTTGTTCCTCCTCCATCGTTTGACAACTGATGTTGGTGTGTTCATGTTCCTGTAACTTAGCAGTTCGGTAAAAGAGACCGATAGAATAAGTACTAGGCTTACAAAGAATAAGTCCTGGGGTCGATATGTTCGACTAAAGGCTGTGCTCCAGTATGGCCACAGTCAAATCATCATCATCATCATCGTTTAACGTCCGCTTTCCATGCTAGCATGGGTTGGACGATTTGACTGAGGACTGGTGAAACCGGATGGCAACACCAGGCTCCAGTCTGATTTGGCAGAGTTTCTACAGCTGGATGCCCTTCCTAACGCCAACCACTCAGAGAGTGTAGTGGGTGCTTTTACGTGTCACCCGCACGAAAACGGCCACGCTCGAAATGGTGTCTTTTATGTGCCACCCGCACAAGCCAGTCCAGGGGCACTGGCAACGATCTCGCTCGAAAATCCTACAGGAGCCAGTCAGGCGGTACTGGCAACGGCCACGCTCAAAATGGTGCATCTCATGTGCCACCCGCACAAGAACCAGTCCAGGGGCACTGGCAACGATCTTACTTGGCTTGCCGGGTCTTCTCACGCACAGCCCATTTCCAAAGGTCTCGGTCCGTAGTCATCGCCTCGGTGAGGCCCAATGTACGAAGGTCTTGCCTCACCACCTCAGCCCAGGTCTTCCTGGGCCTACCTCTTCCACGGGTTCCCTCAACTGTTAGGGTGTGGCACTTTTTCACGCAGCTATCCTCCTCCATTCTCACCACATGTCCATACCAGCGCAATCGTCTCTCTTGCACGCCACAACTGATGCTTCTAATGTTCAGCTTTTCTCTCAAGATACTTACACTCTGACGGGTATTCACATTGACATTACACATCCAACGGAGCATACTGGCTTCATTCCTTGCGAGCTTACGTATGTCCTCAGCAGTTACAGCCCATGTTTCACTGCCATGTAGCATGGTTGTTCGTACGCATGCGTCATACAGTCTGCCTTTTACTCTGAGTGAGAGTCCCTTTGTCGCCAGCAGGGGTAAGAGCTCTCTAAACTTTGCCCAGGCTATTCTTATTCTAGCAGCTACACTTTCAGCGCACCCACCCCCACTACTAACTTGGTCGCCCAGATAGCGGAAGCTATCGACTACCTCTAGTTTTTCACCCTGGAATGAGATAGAAGTTGTTTCCTGTTTGTTTGCAGTCTTTATTGCACCTGAACATCTGCCACAAACAAAAACTAACTTGCTAGTTAACCTGCCTTTGATGTTGCTGCACCTCTTATGTGTCCATAGCTTGCACCGGGTACATCTTATAGAGTTACTACCTACTCCTTTTCTACATACTGAGCAGGGCCATCTACCTGAAGGGGTTTGTGTTTTTGAAACAAATAAAAGAATAAAAGAATATACCTTCATAAATTGTGCAAATAATGTTTAGATTGACTTTCTTGGTGAACATTAGTAATAGTTTGAATACTGTTGAAGAATAACACTTATTCAAAGCACTAACAGATTTGCACTTAAAAATTCCTGCATTTTTAATCAAAACTTGTTAGTTACTTCAGTAACAACAATACATACCTACCTCTTTATCTGTCTTTCACACGCACGCATGCGCGCGCGCACACACACACACACACACACACACACACACACACAACTGTATTTTGCTCTTGATAGCAACCCTTTCTCCTCCCCTTTTATTCAAAGTGAAAGTCTGTATTGCATTTTTTATATGTTGAAAGACACAGAAACACACACACACACACACACACACACACACACGCACACAAACAACCAAACAGAAAAAAAACTATATATATTTCAAAACTTCTCGTTTACAATGGTGATGACACTACCTATCTAGCTGTCTTTCACACACACAGTCTCTCTCTATCTCTATCTCTCTCTATCTCTATCTCTCTCTATCTCTATCTCTCTCTATCTCTATCTCTCTCTATCTCTCTCTCTCTCTTAACAACAACTCCCCATTTATCCTCTTTCTAATGGACATTGTAACAGACAGACACAGAAATCCGTTTGTCCTTTATATAAGATTTTCACTTTTACACATCTCCTAAAAAAGAAATCTGTCTCCATATGGTGATCAGTTCCATGCACAAAAAAATGGCAAAGGTGAAAGAGGTCAAGTTACTGAACACAACCTAAGCTATGATACATCTTAGCAATAATCTTTAGTTATGACCAGAGTTGTATAAGACCCATAAAAGATCTAAGCACTTATGATTTTGGTGTAATTCAAAATATAAATAATAATAAACCATAAAATCAATTTATATTTTTCAAAATGAAACAAAACTAACAGTAAGATGGATAATAATGTTTATTTTTGTATACTTCCACTTTATACTTGAAAAGTTTTTTCCTACTTTTTAAAAAAGTTTTTGATCAGATCCTCAAATCAGATCCCGCTTCTAGACTTGGTAGAAATAAGGCATCCCAAATATTATTTTAGCATGCGTTTTCTTCCTTTTTTTTTTTTTATCATTTCATTATATGTAAACCCCAACACTTTATGTCTGTCTTTGTATTGTCTCCTTCATCCTCCACCCTGATGGCAAATAAAAGAAATCATCATCACCACTACCACCACCGCCACTGCCACCGCCGCCACCACCACCATCATCATTTTTGAGATTTTTACATGAATGCAACTTATATAAGTCAAATGGTACACATGCCATGAAAAATGTTATTTCAGTCAGACTCTTTCGTCCTTTTTGTTATAGACACAAAGCCTGAAATTTTTGGGGAAGGGGATAGTTGATTACATCAACCCCAGTGCTCAACTGGTGCATATTTCATCAACCCCAAAAGGATGAAAGTCAAAGTTGACCTTGGTGGAATATGAACTTAGAATGTGAAGCTGGAAGAAATGTCACTAACAATTCTGTTAGCTTGCTGCCTTAATGATAATAAAATAATTATAGCCATTAAAAATGCACATAGTTATATTCAATTATTTTACTAAGCTAAATGGAAGAGCAGCAGATTAAATGACTTGTAATCAGTTATGCACCTTTACACTTGAGTTTGATTTTGCTTTTCATGTTTTCAGAGTAAATAAGTACCAGTCTTGTACTAGGTTTGATTTAATCAACTGTGTTTCTCCACAATTTTAATGGCTGTCGGTTTGTACCAGTTTAGATGAGATGCAGTTTGGGTTCGTGCCAGGGAAAAGCACCACTGATGCTATATTTCTGGTAAAACAGCTGCAGGAGAAATACCTAGCCAAAGATAAACCTCTGTACCTGGCTTTCGTTGACATGGAGAAAGCCTTTGACAGGGTCCCTCCATCCCTTATCTGGTGGTGAATGAGAAAACTAGGGATAGAAGAATGGTTAGTGAGAGCTAAGGTGAGGGTTGACAACAAGTACAGTGAAGAATTCCGGGTAGAGGTAGGGGTCCACCAAAGTTCATTCCTCAGCCCCCTCCTATTTAACATAGTCCTCCAGGCAATAACAGAGGAATTCAAGACAGGATGCCCCTGGGAGCTCCTCTATGCTGATGACCTTGTGCTAATTGCTGAGTCACTATCAGAACTAGAGGAGACGTTTCAGGTGTAGAAGCAAGGACTAGAATCGAAGGGCCTTAGGGTCAACCTAGCTAATACCAAAGTCTTAATAAGTAGGAAGGTAGACAAAACACAAACCCCTTCAGGTAGATGGCCCTGCTCGATATGTAGAAAAGGTGTAGGTAGAAACTCTATAAGAAGTATCCAGTGTAAGCTATGGACACATAAGAGGTGTAGCAATATCAAATGAAGGCTAACTAGGAAGTTAGTTTTTGTATGTGGCAGATTTTCAGGAGCAATAAACAGGGAGAAAAACTAGATGTAGTTGATAGCTTCCACTATCTAGGGGACCAAGTTAGTAGTGGGGGAGGGTGCGCTGAAAGTGTAGCTGCTAGAATAAGAATAGCCTGGACAAAGTTCAGAGAGCTCTTACCTCTGCTGGTGACAAGGGGCCTCTCACTCAGATTAAAAGGCAGACTGTATGATGTATGTGTATGAACAGCCATGCTACATGACAGTGAAACATTGACCTTGACTGCTGAAGACATGCGTAAGCTTGCAAGGAATGAAGCCAGTATGCTCCGATGGTTGTGTAATGTCAGTGTGCATACTCGATTAAGTGCATGAAAAGTTGAACTTAAGAAGCATCAGTTGTGGTGTGCAAGAGAAACGATTGCACTGGTATGGTCATGTGGCGAGAATGGATGAGGATAGCTGTGTGAAAAAGTGCCACACCCTAGCAGTTGAGGGAACCTGTGGAAGAGGTAGACCCAGGAAGACCTGGGATGAGGTGGTGAAGCACGACCTTCAAACATTAGGCAATGACTTGTGACCAAGACCTTTGGAAATATGCTGTGTGTGAAAAGACCCGGTAAGACAAGTGAGACAATAATCCAAGGCCTCTGCCAAGGGTGTAGCCAGCCCACTTATGCATACTTTTCCTTCATTGGACACTAAACTCTGCTCGCGAAGACCTGTTGAGGCAAGTGAAATCGAAATCGAACCAAATTCGACGACTGGTACCCAGGCCAACCTCTCCTTCGTTGAACACTAAACTCAGCTTGCAAAAACCTGTTGGGGCAAGTGAATTTGAAATCGTGTTGGCACCTGTACTAGTGAAGTGCTAAGAGCACCGTCTGAGTGTGATCATTGCCAGAGCAGCTGTCTGGCTTCTGTGCCAGTGGCACGTAAATAGCACCATTTGAGTGTGATCGTTACCAGCGTCGCCTTACTGGCACTTGTGCCAGTAGCACGTGAAATAACATTCAAGCGAGATCATTGCCAGTGCCGCTGGACTGGCTCCTGTGCAGGTGGAACGTAAAATACACCATTTTGAGCGTGGCCGTTGCTAGTACAGCCTGACTGGCATTCATGCTGGTGGCACATAAAAGCACCCACTACACTCTCGGAGTGGTTGGCGTTAGGAAGGGCATTCAGTTGTAGAAACTCTGCCAAATCAAATTGGAGCCTGGTGTAGCCATCTGGTTCACCAGTCTTCAGTCAAATCGTCCAACCCATGCTAGCATGGAAGGCAGACGTTAAACGATGATGATGATGATGATGAAAGTAGCAAATTATTTCATTATATGTCTATGATCTGGTTATAGAGTTGAGAAACTTGAAGAATATAAGTATTGGGCCACCTACTCATTATTTAACCCTAGATCAATTCTGATTGTGCAGTTCTATAATTACATTTACTCCATCTGTGACCATCCTATCTTTTTTTAGGACTAAAACTGTAGGGTACGATTTGAGAGATATTTGGATATTTTTTTTAGCAAGTCATGCAATCACTTAGAGCAGTGGTTCTCAACTGGAGTCTATATAAAACTTTTTGGGGTCCATGTAACAAAATAGTAAACTGGAGATCCATAGTAGTATTTTAAAGGCCCCTGAAAATTTTTTACTTTAGATGTATGTATTGGTATGTATTGGTATGTATTGCAAGAAACAGCTAAGTTTCTTTCTCTAACATTTTAGGGGAGATCCAGGTGAGTTGAGCCACAAGGAGAGTTGATCCACCCCCTAAAACTACTACTTGCATTCCAGAAAGAAAGTTCAAACATCCTCTGTTGGTAGAGTGTCACATATCTTTCTTTTCAGTTAAAGCAAATAACAGCTCTATGGTAATGAGGTGAAGGAAGAGAAAGTGAATTTCAGAGCTAGAGGTAAGACCCTTTCTATCATTTACGTAGGAACAGTTATTTTTGTGGCATTGTAGGCAACATGTAGCCTATGCATTTTTTCATTTAATCTCCATTTCAAGGTTTTAAAAAAATGATGAGCATTGGGACCTTGCATTGACTGAAGCATCAGTATCAGATGCTTTTGATAAGACCTTACAAGACATAAGAGGCAACAATAAATCTATGGAGGAGCTACATTAGTTTTACCATAAGACTTCAGACAGACATTACCAGTCATTGCAAGATGAACAAGATCTGATTATATAAAAGCATGCATTAAGTCTTCACACATATGCAAATAAAGTACAGAAATTCTTCAATACCTATGTGAGCTTTATTACATGGGGACTAATGTGCAGAACAGTTTTCAACTGGCTCCTCCAATTAAAAAATGGAAAAGTACCATTTGATAGGAACAGTGATATCAATTTGGCTCATATTACTATTATGGTAAATTCATCAGCTGAATTGAAGAACAGGGTGTTTCTAGACTTAAATAATAATTATAATTCACATAAATAGTTGTGTGAAAAGGCAATTCTTGCTCCAAAAAATGTGACAACAGCAAGGATTAACCATGGATTAATGAATAAGATTCCAACAGTCATTAAAGAGTACAAATCAATTGATTCAGTAATTGACAAAAATCAAGCTGTCCATTACACAACAGAATTTCTTAATTCTCTTGAGCCACCTGGAACTCCTCCACATAAACTTTTTCTGAAGGTAGGAGTCCCAATAATGCTTCTAAGAAATTTAGATCCTCCTAAATTATGCAATGGGACAAGGTTGATGTGATACAAGCTACCATCATCACTGGATGTGCCTTTGGGGAAGAGGTTTTCATTCCAAGAATTCCAATCAAACCAACAGACATGCCATTTGAGTTCAAATGAACACAATTCCCAGTGTGACTTTGCTTCACAATCTACTGGCTTGCACTTAATTGAGCCTTGCTTTTCTCATGATCAACTTTATGTTATTTGCTCCAGGATTGGTAGTTTTGCAAGATTTATTTGTCTTTGCTCCAAACCAGAAAACAAAGAATGTTGTTTACCCAGAAGCTCTTACGTAATTTCTTTCAACATGTGATAGAATTTATTTCCTGTCATAAAAGTGGTTAAATTTTGTATTTTCGTTTTTTATTATTTTTTTTTTCTTTTCATATTATGAATTCAGAATTGATTTCCCAATTGAAGAATAAATTGAATTTAGAATAACAAATTTCTATACAACATATTTTGCTTTTTTCTTCCAATATATAAGGAACAATTTCATTCCCGGGCAATGCCGGATGCCTCTGCTAGTTCTTTATAAGAGAATGGGAAAAGAGAGTGAAAGAGAAAGAGATTGTGCAAAAGATAAAAAGAGAAAGAAAATAAAAGATAGGGAAGGAGAGATGGTTAGAATGAGGCACAGAGTGATGAACAAAGAGAGAGATAGGGGAGAGTAAAACTAAAATCTAAATTTAATGAAAATATAAAAACCATGAGTTACCTGTTATAATGGTGTTGCCTTCATAATTGAAAGCACAGCTGAAAATTTCATCTGTGTGTCCTTCAAGAACTTGCTTGCATGCCCCTGTTTCAGGGTCCCATATTCGTGCAGTCTTGTCTGAAGATGCTGTCAAAATGGCTGTGCCCTGAGGGTTGAATGTTATCTGGAAATGATAAAGCAAACCAACAAAATTATAAACATCAATGTAGTTGTACTTTGCAGGAATGTGTATGGAATAGTTGATCCAATAAGCTCATAGTTGGAGCTGTTATCTACAGAATATTTTTCATTGGTACATTTTGCAATCTTTTGGTACCATATTCTTACATTTAATGTATCAATATGTAAGAGTCTGGCAGGCGTGAAGTGGATTTGATCCACTATATACAGGTTTGAATCAACACTGCGTCAGAACTTTTCCCGCGGTGGAACAACGGTTTTCGAATCGGTGTCTCCACCACTTGACCCTTTGCTGACCTCTTCTAATCCATCTAGAATAGAGATAAACAAGCTAAATCCTTTGCACTCACTGCCCGGCTTCATGGCTATAAAAACAGGAGACCTCCAAGAAAACTTTCTCTCTTTCTCTCTTTAGTCACCAGCAGTGACGCCTCGACAGCCTGGTCGCTGGTCGGTGGCAACTGGACATCTGAAGCCATGGACACAAGCAGGCATACGAGCTAGCAATTCCTTTTCTCTATAACCCTACCGTCTCTCTCTCTATACAATTACTACTAAAGAAAAGGTACATACAGATACAGGCCTAAATCCTTAACCTTGCATGTTTTATATACTACTAGCAGAAATACCCGGCGTTGCCCGGGTTAAAGAGAATAATGAAATCTAAAAACGCCGTCTAGACTACGCAACCCTCAACTGTTAGTAGCTACGATACCATATTTCTACATTAATAACTCTCCAATCCATGCCAGCATGGAACATAGATATTAAGTGGAATGCTAGAAGAAAGTTTTCAACTCATATGTATATAAAGTAAATACACGTAATTCAGAAACACGTTTTGTGTATTTTATTTCATAACCAAACAAACAGGTACAGATTATAAATAATGAAAGGCCAATTTTGGTGATTCATTTGACAGAGGTAGTAGAGAGACAATGCGATGATAAATCTGAGGTTGGATCTTGAAAGTTTGGATGAATGCTGCCTCAGTTAAATCTCTTGTGGTTCCAAATGATGTCATCTGTAGTACAGCGTTGTATTGTCTAATTTTGTTTTGCAAATGTTAGGAATCTTGGTCAGTTGATGAGAACAGTTTCTTGACCCAGCAGTCTCAATATAGTCAACTCAGTCTGTAGGTGTTTTCATTTTTTGTTATTCTGTTCCAGACTGTTCTGACCATTGCGTCATACCTCATGGAAAGATATGTGGAAGACATTCTCTCACAGTTGTCAATAATATGGTTGTCTTCAGTCTTGGTCTTACCCAGCTTACATTTGTTGTCTATCAACATTTTCTGCCTCTTGTTCTTGAATTACATAGTGGTAGCCTTCAAAGTGGGATGTCATAAACTTATCTGTACTTCATGCCAAGCCTTTGATATGATTAATCCCTTCTGTAGTGGCATGGCAACCTTGCCCATCAGCTAAAGACTTAATATAGGACTTTTTGCCCTTCTGACTCTCCACATGATGAGCCCATCTGGCTACGTTAATGCCTTCTCATTTCCCGGCGCGTACCTTAGCTCTAACTCGGCACCCTTAATGTTTGGCATTGAGGTGACAGTACAAGACCGTTCTCATCACCAACACTCCAGGTGCGGAGCCAGATTCCATTGCCTCATCTAGGCTCTTAACTAAGTCACCCTCTATTTTAGTCCTATCTAAACTTAGCTGCTTGCTAAATCTAATGGACTCAAGACAGATGGCTCTCTTGAGGGCTAGCCACCATCTATTATTAATGATGGTGTCACATAACACCCTCTGAACTAACTCCGTAATCCGGGTACGGATAGCTTCACAAGCCAAAATAGACTTGTTCATTTTCCAATACCCGGGTCCCTGTCTATGACACTTATCTACCTGTACCTCACATGTCACAATACAAAATTGTGGACAACTAAGACTATGCTTGTCTCTTTCCTTAACGAATATTCTGTCTATATACGATCTGCGTGAGCCGTTGTTGTTACTCCACGTCCACTGTGGAACGTTCGGCTCATCCAGTCGATAATGGTCTACTAGATTAAAGCTGTCTAGTAGACCCTTGAGGCATGGATTCCCTTTTCTATTGGTGGAGCTCACACTATCGATGCACGCATCACAGATAGTGTTGAAGTCCCCTAACAAAACTACCATTTTAGACGTCAGTAGAAAGTACTCCAGGTTCTGGAAGAAAATAGACTGCCCATGCTCATTAGGAGCATAGATAGCTACCAACCTGAAGGACTGCTTACTCTCGTGTGTTACATCGAGGACGACCAGCCTACCTTCTGGGTCCAAAGAGACAGTACTTATCTGTAAGTCTAAGCTCTTCCTGATCAGAACTGCCATGCCTGCACCTCCTCTTCGGCTCGGAGAAATGAATTTCTTGTAATCATTGAGGAGGGGCAAGAACGCTTCAGGTCCCTTCATCTTGGACTCGGTCACAACAGCCACATCTGTTCTTTGTGAAATGAGGTCATCCAGAAAACAAGACTTTCCATTTCAACCCCATTCCACGCACATTCAAGCACCCTAACTTAATCATCGGAGAAATAAATTAAGTTTACTTATGGTTGCGAGAGGGAGCTTGGCGGTTTATGTTTGCCTGCTTCCCTCGTGCTTTCCGTTTCTGCTGGGCTCTTTCTGGGAGTTGTCATCGGGCTCTGGGCTGGGATGGCTGCTGGGCTGATTGGCAATTTGTTTGTCCAATAGTTTATTGTCACATCTGTTATTACATTGTTTCTAATGTTCTCTTGCACCAGTTTATTATCCCAGTGCTCTTTGCCTATTTTCGTGTAGCGGCACTGGTCTTTGTCGCACTTGAACGTTTTTATGTTTTCATTTTTTTGGAACAATGTCACTATCTTCTCATTATTAGAGTTGACAGCTTTCCTTTGAGGTGGGTTTATTAGTTTGATACAATCCTTTCCAATAAACGTTGTATGGGGAGAGTGGGATTGGGAGATTTTTTGTTCTTGTGTCTTCTTTTTTGTTTGGGGAGGGGAATCAGGTGTATTTTGTTTTTTCCGCTTATGTGAAACTGTTATATACTCCATTTCTGAAGGTTTGCTTTTCTCTGTTGTACTTTGTCTCTTGGTTTATTTTTTCTTCTGTTATTCCATTTGTACCTCTTCTTGCTGTTTCTGGTTGTTTTTTTTTCCTGTTCATTTTTTTTCCTTCTCTGCATTTGCCCTTTTCGTTTCTTCATTTGCTTTCAAAGGAGGGGCATCACTCGTGTTGTTGTTTAACTTCTTTTTTGAACAGTCGGAATGGACGTGACCCTTTTGTCCACATTTAAAACATCTGGGTTGATGTTTTTCCACCGACATGCGAATGGAGTGCCCCTCCCCCACAAACACTCTGTCAGGCAAACTTTCGAGAACACTATTTTCTCCTTGCACAACTATTTCTAACATCTGCCCTCTCCAGTTGATCGCCTCCTTCTTCCTCATACTCAGTATATTTAATTTTTGTTCGGCATCAAAAAATACCGCTGCTGCCACCCACATTACATCATATCTGGCCGGTATGTCTTCCACTGTGATTCCACTGTGATTCGAGCCGTTCTGCATCCCATGTAAGTGGGCAGCAGCATAATACTTTCATTTTTTAAGGTTTGAGTTGAAACCTCCTTTGCTACGTTAGCTGAGTCGAAATGTACTTCAACAGTTGCACTTCTTGTGCCTCAACTAACGTAGTGAACTTTCTGCCAAATCGGAAACTAACATCTCTCCACAATATCCGTTTTTACTTCTGCTATCCTTTTTTCCTTTATGTTGTATACTTTATATACAACTATTTTTTCTTTAATTGCGTTTAGCATTTCTGGGGGCAGTATTAATTTTGTTTCTTCGCCCACTTTCTGTATCAGTTTTCTATACTGAAACAGCTTGTCCATTGTTACTTCTAATTCTGTTGAGCTTCCGCTCACTGCCTTGGAGAAACTTGGTTTCCTTTTTTCATTTTCAACTGGGTTGACCTCTCCCGCTCTGGGGAATTCCTCCTCCGACGCTAAATTTAGCTCCATACTTGTCGTCAGACAAGAAAACAATTTTCTGTTATACAGAAATTTTCCGCCCTGAAGGGCGAAAATGAACTCACTCCGGCAGCAACAAAAAACGTCAAAACAAAAATCAAAGAGGGTATCCACAAGAGGCAAAAATAGTGGCTTTGCTAGGTGTCGATGCTTATTCACTTTTGAAAACATATAGAATTTCAAGTGAAATAAATTCACTGATCTACAAAATTAGAAATATTGCATTTCTAAATCTCTCAGAGAGACTTATACAATAGCAGCATGATAAAGTGATGGTTTGTTGCCAACTTTATGTAGCAGTCCCAAGAAAGGGAAGAATGCTATTACTATTTAGCCCCAGGAAATACTATTTCCAGTTGGCTATGTGACACAAGCGTTCTATCTTTATGTTTTCAAACAAGAGACATAAGCACCTCCACCCACTTCTTGAAAACGAAATTAACCAACTGTGTAAATGTGCATAGACATCAAATAAAACATCCCGCACTTAGATGCATACCATGTAGTGATCATTTGGACACCTATGCACAAGGAAAATTTACAATTTTCCCTCTTCATAAAATAAATGAAGAGAACAACCTTCTCCGGAAGGCAAAAGAAAAATATTTCATAAGATTTCTAAGTCCAAAACTAAACCAGAAATAGTCAAAAACAATTTTACTGAGAATAATTTTTACTATCTATATATATAAAAATGAGAATGTGTGTGTGTGTGTGTGTGTGTGTGTGTGTGTGTGTGAATCCCTAAAACTCGAGAACTACGCAACCAATTTCATTCAAATTTTACACATGCCTTACTTAGGGTTCCAGTTGTGTTTTAGTCAAAAAGAATTTTTAACTTCTTGCATAGTTCGAGCCCACGGAAACATAATATCTCCTCCACTATTTAAGTATTACTTGTCAAAAGTGAAACAAAAACACTCATGTCAAATACTTTCACTTTAAAAATGAAACTATTCCACTAACCGAAACAATCACATTTCGATACTGTAATGACAGATACTTTCACTTTAATGGTTTCAGAGAGAGAGAGAGAGAGATGTATATGTATACATGTATACATATAGATGTATATGTATACGTATATGTATAGATATATATAGAGTTATAGATCTATATGCATACATGTATATGTATACATATGTGTAGATGTATATATATAGATGTACATGTAATATGTACACATATATACATGCATACAGATATCTATACATATATACACTCACACGCGCACACATATACACAAACACACACATTAGTCATTTGTTTTTTGATCCAAAACTACATAAAAAGTACTGAATGGATCTTTATGAAATTTGGAAATTATATTCTATGCATAACGGCCATAACCACCATCAAAATTCATATATTTTTGATGTTGATGAAATTTTAACCATACAGATTACACACAAATAAAGTAATATTTCTAAAATTTCTTCTTAGAAGTTACAAACAGATTACACACAAATAAAGTAATATTTCTAAAATTTCTTCTTAGAAGTTACAAAGACCCCTTCATGAAGACTTCATACCCACAATTTAGTCATTTTTCCTAAGCAAAGACGAATACAGTTGTACTATTGGAACCTATAGGGTCACCCGAACATAACAGATGAGCATTATTTGTAATTCAACGGTACAACAGTGTAAGAGTATCCTTTCAGATATACTTACATTGTGATTTCTGCAATGTGATGCATAGATTGTCAAGTAAATGAGACGCATCTTTGCCTCCACTGATTCACTTGCAAAGTGTTGAGTAAAATTATTTCGCTGCAGACCTCCTTTGAGTCTTTTTATTATCACTGAGTCACACATAGTCCCCAGTTGGTAACATTGATTTCAAGGCCTTCACAGATGAGTGACTGGTTGTTCTAAGACATTTATTGATTGTAAATTTTTTCTACAGTTACCTATTGGTATACTGGTCATTTGCAAACTCCAGAGGCGACACTTTCCTTTCCCTTTACTCCACACGTCACACGTTCTTATTTGAATTGGGTCATGCCCTTCCAGTTGCTATAGATCCGTAATGCATCTTACAGCTGTGCCTGTCACCTGTATGGTGAAGAATCCTACATTGGGGAGTAATAACGACTATGCTCGGGTAGCCAACTGATTATCGTGATCATTCATCTTTTGGTTTCCTGTAGCTTTACTCTCTTTTACAAACCCGGTGAACATACATATATTTCCTATTTCAAAGAAATTCAAACAATACATATTACACCCAAGTTAAAAACATTCCCAACAATTCAACTTCTCTGGTTGACATTAACACACCCACCCCCAATAGGGGCCTTAACTCCTACATTTTTCAGCTCCAAGAGCTCCATTCTTCATGAGCAAAATCCTTTTTACAGGGTCCATAACACTAGAATTTTCAAATATGCACATAAATATCAGATACATAAAGATGAGAATATGTGTCTGTGTGAATCCATAAAACTCGAGAACTACACAACCAATTTCATTTGAAATTAACACATGCCTTCACTCATCTGGGAAGGCCTTGAAATCAATGTTACCAACTGGGGACTATGTGTGACCCAGTGATAATAAAAAGACTCAAAGGAGGTCTGCAGCGAAATAATTTTACTCAACACTTTGCAAGTGAATCAGTGGAGGCAAAGATGCGTCTCATTTACTTGACAATTTATGCATCACATTGCAGAAATCACAATGTAAGTATATCTGAAAGGATACTCTTACACTGTTGTACCGTTGAATTACAAATAATGCTCATCTGTTATGTTCGGGTGACCCTATAGGTTCCAATAGTACAACTGTATTTGTCTTTGCTTAGGAAAAATGACTAAATTGTGGGTGTGAAGTCCTCATGAAGGGGTTTTGTAACTTCTAAGAAGAAATTTTAGAAATATTACTTTATTTGTGTGTAATCTGTATGGTTAAAATTTCATCAACATCAAAAATATATGAATTTTGATGGTGGTTATGGCCGTTATGCATAAAATATAATTTCCAAATTTCATAAAGATCCATTCAGTACTTTTTACATAGTTTTGGATCAAAAAACAAATGACTAATGTGTGCGTTTGTGTGTATGTGTGTGTGTGTGAGTGTATATATGTATAGATATCTGTATGCATGTATATATGTGTCTCATCCTTCAATTGCATGTAACACGGGCAACGCCGGGTATCTCTGCTAGTATATAATAATATGTACTTGAAAATGTTAAGAACTGAAAGCGCTTGCATATTTATAGAAGCAAAGCCTACACACATTTTGTAAAATCTCTTCTCAATGGTTAATGTCTTTTGACTTTCTAAAAAGGTTCTTTTCTCAATCTTACCAGCTTAAAAGCCACACTCCATAAAGATTTTAAGCTAGCACCTACGGAGGGCTAATTGGACCTGCAGCCGAAAGCATATATTGGTATCCTACAGATATGGTATTACCCTACGAATATGGCATTTCTTTAAATTCAGTATAAATGAAAATGTGTAAGTTCACAAATTTTTGGAGTTCTTTTAAAATTTGAATTTTCAATTGTTAGCATATATCAAATCCTCATCCAGACTTGATCCCAATTTGGAGGTTCAAGAACCAAATGAAGGGAAAATTTTCAATCCCAGAATCATCTTGATTCCAAAAAGGTATAATATGTCTATGTAGAGCAAATGTAGACTGAGATACAGGGGCCCCGGACAGACAGACAGAATTTTGCATTTATTATTATAGATGTGCCCATTCTTCATTAAAGTGCTAGAATATGATATGAGGGAGATTTTGTTGGTATTTCTGACATTTTCAGAGATTGCACAAAAATTCCATTCTGTTTTCCCTATGGCTGTCAATCTACAGAAGCCCATAGTAAACATTAACTGCTTTAATTTCATCACTGTGAACATGCTACCCCTCCTTTGACTAATGCATTAAAAAAAATGCTGAGTTTAACCACTTTTGGGATGGAGTTTGATAAGCTGACTATTTCCAGGTGTAGTACGTAAAGTCTTGAATTTTTTTTATCTATCATACAGTTCATTCAATTGTTCTTTGTTACATTGATAAGTAAAGACAGTATGTTCTTGATCTAAAATGGAAACACCTTAAGACACAAGCTATGAAATATCTACATTTAACTAGAAACAATAAAATCAGCGTAAAATAACTCAAAATGGTAAACCAACCACACATATATTAATATATATTTAATCTTGTTGAATAAGAGTTTGGCAATATAAATGTACATTCAAAACTAATTAAAGATCACATTTTAGCGGCACTAGAAATGGTCAGAAAACAACTGGACTTAATGCCACAGTTTGAAGATATAAGATATCATCTTGTAACAAATTTGAGTTTCACTTAAAAAAAATTCCTATATAGCAAGGTTAAATGAAATCAAATATAAGTAATATAATTTATTTGTTAAGCTTCTAAGGATAAATCTGAATTGTCTTTCCAGCATTTAGTTGAATCTATACCTACATATAGAGTTTATTACAAATTAATAGAAGTTGTTAAAAACTGGCAACAGAAAAGTTTTAGCAGTAGTGGAACAAGTGTGTCTGCGTTCTTTTAACCCCAAATCTCTTTATATTTAAGCTAAATGTATTTTAATCATCATCATCATCATCATCATCATCATCATCATCATCATCATCATCATCATCATCATCATCATCATCATCACCATCATCGTTTAACGTCCACCTTCCGTGCTAGCATGGGTTGGATGATTTGACTGAGGACTGGTGAATCAGATGGCTGCACCAAGCTCCAATCTGATCTGGCAGAGTTTCTACAGCTGGATGCCCTCCCTAATGCCAACCACTCTGAGTGTAGTGGGTACTTTTACATGCCACCGGCATAAGGGCTAGTCAGGCGGTACTGGAAACAGCTACACCCCAAAAGGTATTTTTTACGTGCCACCTGCACAGCAGCCAGTCCAGCGGCACTGGCAACAACCTCGCTCAAATGTTTTTTCAGGTGCCACTGGCCTAAGTGCCAGTAAGGTGACGCTGGTAATGATCACACTCAAATGGTGCTATTTATGTGCCACCAGCATAGAAGCCAGACAGCTGCTCTGGCAATGATCATGCTTGGATGGTGCTCCACTGGCACAGGTGCCAGTCATTGAAATTGGTTCAATTATGAT